>NC_073304.1:2416790-2607901 GCF_027595985.1 Sorex araneus | reverse complement strand
AGCCCTGTCCAGTCCCGCTCAGAGCCTCTGCTCCTCCCTGAGTTCCCTGAACACCGCTGACCCCGCCCCCGCCCCCACCAGCCGCACGGCACCCCGAACCGTCACACACAGACCTCTGAGGGGCTTCTGGGAGAGTGCTCCTTCCTCCTAGCCCAGACAGTGCTCCTTTCTGCTTCCAGGAGCATGCTCCTTCTCCTTCCCCAGAGAGTGCTCCCTCCTCCTCCCAGGAGAGTGCTCCCGCCTCCCTCCCCGCGGGTGTCTGGACGTAGCCTGTCTGGGCGGCGCAGCAGGGCCTCTCCCTGCGGGCTCAGCCTCCCGCCCCCCCCCTCCGCCCCCCAGGGTTTCACGTGTTTGCAGGGGAGGTGGAGGGCTGCAGGGCGGGGCTGGGCGGGGAGGGGCCCTCTCGGGGCCAAGGGCAGAGAGCGACAGCCAGGCCTGGCCCTGACCCTGCCCGGCCTCCTTTGGGAGCCTGCCCAGGCCGAGCCGGGGCAGTGGCTGGGCCTGAGCTGGGGACTCGGCCTGAAGTGCTCCTTTACTGCGGTGGGGCTGCCCCCGACGGGGCTGGCCCCCTCCATGGGCGGCCGTGGGCGGCAGGACAGGCCCCTCGGACCCGGCTCTGTTCTCAGAGCAGGAAGGGCGAGTCCGGAGCTGCGGAACAAGGAGCAACAGGCGGCGCCACCTGCGCGGGGCTCCGGCCCGAACCCCCGTCAGAGGCGGCGTCGGCGGCCAATGGCAGGCGAGGGCTGTGCCGCGTCTCCCGCTCCGCTGCTCGAACCCGCCGGCCCCCGAGTGCTCCCCCACCTGCAGGCAGAGCAGTGACCTTCCCTGGCTTCTGCAGAGTGGAGGTGACAGGGGCGGCGGGCACAGCGGGGCGGGTCTGCACGCACAGGCCTGGGTCCGCCCGGCCGCCAGCTGGTCCCCAGGACCCGGCCTGAGCCTCGCCCAGAGCGGAAGCGAACAGCAAGCCAAGCAAAGGACCGGGAAGCCAGAAACCCCCCACGCAGCGCGGGAGTGGCGGCCGGGGAGAGCCCAGCCCCGCGCGGCCTGAGCACTGGAGGCGAGCCCGCCAGCCAGGAAACCCACACGCCCGCAGGAGCGCTGCTGTGAGCGGGAGGGGGGGGTGTAGGCGGGGCGCAGCCTCCACAGGAGGGGCACGGAGGGCCCTGGGGAGGCCGTCGGGGGACGCGCTGGACAGTGGACAGCAGGTGCCCTCAGGCGCGTCCCCGAGCGGGACACAGCACCAGGCCCGGTGCCTGAGCTGGCCGCACGCCCCGTCCACAGAGCAGGGACGGGAGGGCGGGCGGTGCCCTGGGGCGGGGGGCAGAGGGTCACAGAGGCCGAGCAGAGGGCGCTCCCTGCTCCCGGCCAGAGGCGCACACGAGGAACTCGGGAACGGGCTCGGCTCAGTGGGGAGGGCGGAGGCCGCTGCAGCTGGGCCCCTTGGCATCCTGGGAGAGGAGCGGGGACAGTGACATCCAGGGGCCGGGGACAGTGACATCCAGGGGCCCGGGGACAGTGACACGCCCAGGAGCCAGGGACAGTGACGCGTCCAGGGGCCGGGGACAGTGACACGTCCAGGGGCCGGGGGCAGTGACACGTCCAGGGGCCGGGGACAGTGACACGCCCAGGGGCCGGGGACAGTGATACGTCCAGGGGCCGGGGACAGTGACATCCAGGGGCCTGGTGTGGCGGGCGCCGGCCTCTCCCGCGCGGCCTCGGGCAGGTGCCTGCGGGGCGGGCGCTGCTGTGGCTCCAGAACGTTCTGCAGGAGGGACCCCCACCCCGCACCAGGCCCCTCCCCGAGCCCTGTCCAAGCTGCCGCTCAGAGACGGGCACCCCCCGCTGTGGGCCAGCTCTGGCCGCGGGTGCGAGGGCCGGGCTCCCAGGGACTCTGCAGGGGGCGCTGAGGTGGGGCCCGTGGTGCAGGCACGGCTGCACTTGCCGTGCATGTGGCCGACCCGGGCTCAGTCCCCGGCACCACATATGCTCCCCCGGGCTCGTCAGGAGGGACCCCGGAGCACAGAGCCAGGAGTGAACCCTGAGCTCCACCAGGTGCGCCCAAAACAGAAAGAAAGAAAGAAAGAAAAAAAGAAGGAAAGAAAGAAAGAAAGAAAGAAAGAAAGAAAGAAAGAAAGAAAGAAAGAAAGAAAGAAAGAAAGAAAGAAAGAAAGAAAGAAAGAAGAAAAGGAAGGAAGGAAGGAGGGAGGGAGGGAAGGAGGGAAGGAAGGAAGGAAGAAAGAAGAAGGAAGGAAGGAAGGAAGGAAGGGAGGAAAGGAGGGAGGAAGGGAGGGAGGGAGGAGAGGAGGGGAAGGAGGGAGAGAGGGAGGGAGGAAAAAAGGAAGGCAGGGAGGAAGGAGGAAGAAAGGAAGGAAGGAAGGAGGAAGGAAGGAAGGAAGAAAGAAGGAAGGAAGGAAGGAAGGAAAGAGGAAGGAAGAAGAAGGAAGGAGGAAGGGAGGAAGGAAGAAAGGGAGGAAGGAGGAAGGAAGGAAGGAAGAAAGGAGGAAGGAGGAAGAAGGGAAGGTGGAAGGAAGGAGGAAGAAAGAAGGAAGGAGCAAGGAAGGAGGAAGGAAGGAGGAAAGAGAGGAAAGGAGGAAGGAAGGAGGAAGGAAGGAGGAAGGAGGAGGGAAGGAGTAAGGAAGGAGGAAGGAAGGGGGAAGGAAGGAGGAAAGGGGAGGAAGGAAGGAGGAAAGAGGAGGAAAGAGGAGGAAAGGAGGAAGGAAGGAGGAAGGAAGGAGGAAGAAAGGAGGAAGGGAGGAGGAAAGGAGGAGGAAGGAAGGAGGAAGGAAGGAGGAAGGAGGAGGGAAGGAGGAAGGAAGGAGGAAGGAGGGAGGAAGGAAGAGGAAGGCAGGCAGGCCTTATCCAGAGCGGCAGGGGCCGTCCCCTTACAATGCGGCCGCTGGTGGCTGAGCCGTCTCTGACTCACTCTGGGGTGACCCGAGGGCCCGTTCACTGCTGTCCTGTGAGCCGGGGACTCTGACCTTGTCTCCAGCCTGTCCAGGGGAAGCGGGCAGGGCGGGGTGGGCTGGGCTGTGCTGGCCACAGGCTCTCGCCCTCCCCCTCCCCTGCCCAACTTGCTTCGCCCAGGGTCTCCCGCCGCCCCGCGCTGCAGGCCCGCTGCCAGCGCCTTGGTCCCCACACAGCAGCGTCGCCGGCAGGTGGCACCGGGCGGGGCTGCAGGTCAGGCCGTGGCCCTGGGGCAGGCTGGACCCTCCGCATCACTGTCCTCACCCCTGCGTCGCCCGCCCTCTCTTGGGCCGTGTCCCGGGGAGCAGGCAAGCAGAGGGGACACTGAGGCCAGGAGGGGACACGTCCCCCCGCATCCCCGCAGAAGCCTGGACAGAACTTGAACCCGGGTCTCTGGGCTGGAGGCAGCGCGGTGCCCTGTGAGACGCCGCCCCCTGGTGGCCGCCTCGGGCACAGCCGCTGGGGGCTGCTGGGGGGACGCAGGGTCCGGGGGTCTCCGCGCGCCGTTCCCAGCGCGGCCCCGCAGGGTGGGCGTCGCGCCCCGGCCCTGGTCCCCGAGACCCCCGGACCCGTCCGCGGGGCAGCGCTCGGGCGGGCGAGGGGCGGGTCCAGGGCCCGGGAGGCGTCGCGAGGGCCCGCCCGGGGGGGGGCAGCAGGGGACCCTCAGGGACCCCGCGCGCGCGCTGCCCCCGGCCCGGCGGCCCCGGGTGGCCCCGGGGGGGTCGGCGCGCGCCCACCGCGGGCCGCTGAGCCCGGGAAGGGCGGTTCTGCCGGCCCCGGGGCGGGGGGTGGGGGGGGCGGGGGTCCGCGGGGCCGCCCGGGCCGCCCCTGGACAGCGGCCCCGGGAGCGCGCCGGGCGCCTCTGCCCCCTGGTGGCCGCGGGGGCGCAGCTCGGGCCGCACCGACCCGGCCACCGCCCGGCGGGAAGGCCGGTTCCGGCTGGGACGCCGGTTCTGGTTCTTGAAGCCCCCGCTGGCCCAGTCCAGGGAGACACACCCGCGTTACAGATGGGGAAACTGAGGCTCTGAGAGGGCCCGCCCCGCCGTGGGCCCCGTCCTGGTTGTTGCCCCTTAGGCGGAGCCGGGGACACTCGGGGGACCCAGCGCTGTCCCGGGCCGGCCGCTCATCTGACGTCGGGTCCCCCCCAACGGCCAACGCCCAGGCCCCGGGGCCCTTCCTGGTGCAAACACCCGAGCTCCTGCCCCTGCCTCCAGGAAGCCTCCAGATTGCTCCATGGCTCGCTAGCGTGTGGGGTCAAACCCCCTTCGGGGGGCGCTGGCACCAGGAATTGGGGGCAGCCTCAGAAGGCCCCGCCCGGGCGAGGTGGGGCAGGTCCCTGGGGCCCGGGTGCAGAGCGGGGTGGCAGCCGGGTAGCAGGGCGCCGGGCCCCACAGAAGACCTGGCCGGCGGGAAACAGGGGTGACCACGGCCCCCATGGCCGAGCACGAGCCGGCTTGGGAGGAGGCGTCCGGCCTGGCCAGGCAGGCCTGGTGCGGGCTGGCCGGGGGAGTGTCCACTCCTCTCTCGTCTGGCCCTGCAGCGGGGCAGTGGGGCTCCAGGCTCTGGCCTTGGCGCCCAGGGAGGCTTCTGACGCCCCTCTCCTCCCCTCCTGCCCTCCTCCCCTGCACCTTACCCCTCCCCCTCCTCACTCCCCTCCCCCAGGCATTCTTCACCCTGGAAGTGGGGGGGGGGCCTGTGTGCCTCGACCTCCCGCTCGGCCCAGCTGACATTCCCAGCCTGCTCGGCAGCAGCCCGGCTCCCCACCCTGGGGTCCCCCTCGGACTGTCCCCGGTGCAGCTAGGGGCGGCTGGGGGCAAGGGACCCCCGCCTGACCCTTCAGGGGGGCTGCGGAGTGCTGCAGGAAGTGCCCTGGGGCCTGTCCTGCTGTCCTGCACCCTGAGTGACCCTCCCTGGAATCTCAGCGCGGAGGCGCCAAGCGCCCCCAGAAGGGGCCGGGGGCCCCCGGCCTGAGCTGGCTCCTTCCTGAGGCAGGAAAGGGAGGGAGGCCAAGCCCAGACTCCAGGGCCTGGGGCCTCAGCCCCAGCCCGAGGCGCCTTCCAAGGGGGGGGTGGGCTGTGGTTTGGGGGTGAGGCCCACGGCCCCCGGCAGCCCCCCAGAGCCCAGCCCCCCGGGGCCACTGCCCACCTGTGCCCCTGGCTGGCCCTGCCAGGCTGCTCTCGGCCGGGGGTCCCTCTCCCGCCCTGAGGTCCTGCGGGGGGGGGGGTCCCAGGCCGAGCTCGGGCCGGTGGCCGCGGCAGGCCAAGAGCGCCGTGGATTTTCCATGCGGGGAGCCAAGCCAGCTCTGCGTTCCTGCAGGAGACAAACGGAAAATGTGGGATCCTGGGGCGGGGGCGGGGGGCTGGGTGACCTGACGTTGGGGCCACCTCGGGGGCAGCTGGGGGTCCTGGGGGCAGCTGGGGGGACCCGGGGCACAGCTGGCAGGTGGGGGCACAGCAGACTCCCTGCCCCCCATCCAGGAATCCAGGCTTGGCTAGGGGGGGCCTCGGAGGCCTGAGAGGGGGCGCGGGTGGGCCTCGGCCTGGGGTGGGGGCTTGGTGGCCCCAGGGCTGCCCTGCGGGTCCTGGCCCCATCCCCCCGGACAGGCACCTGCGGCCCAGGTCTGGGGGGGCTGAGCGGGTAACGTGGCGCCTTCTGCGCGGGGTGGGGTGGGGGCGGGGGTCCCGCTGACTCACATCCTCCCGCCCTGCCGGGCCCCCTCCCGCCCCAGCAGCCCGGCCGACCTCACCGCAGAGCTATTTTCCCGGCTGTCTCGGGAGGAAGTGGAGGCCCCCGCCGCCCCCTCTCGGCCCCTCTCCCGGCCCCTCTCCCGGCGGGGCCCTGGTCACGGCAGCCTGGGCGCCCCCCGCCCAGGACGCGGCTCTCTGGGGTGTCCCCGCGCAGGGCCGTCCGGGGTCTCCGAGCTGTGACCCCGCCAGCCGCACCCACGCGTGCTCTGCTCCGTGCTCTCCGCCCCACCAGTGCTCCTGGGACCCCCCCGGAGCCACGAGGCCTGAGATGGCAGCCCCCCGCCCCCAGCGCCGGGGAGCAGTGCTCCAGCCAGGATGCTCGCTGCGAAGCGGGGTCCCCGTGCAACGTCCTCTCAGTGACACGTCGGGGCGACTCGTGTGGGGGTCCTGGGGCCAGTCAGGTCATGCTGCCACGTGACTCCCCCAACGGCGGCTCTGCTTGTACTGGGGGCTGCGCCCAGCAGTGTTCAGGGACTGCTCCTAGGACAGTGCTCGGGGAGCCGGACGGTGAGGGGACAGGGCCGGGGGAGCCCCTGGGCCCAGCTGGGCTGCTCCTCAGGGTTCGGGGCCCTGGGGGGGCGGGGGGGCTCTGCTGTGGCAAGGACGGGCCAGGGGACGGGCAGGCAGGGCCTCTGGGGCTCCAGCTGGGAGTGCTCAGGGCTGCTGAGGGGCAGAGTGGAGGGGTGCGGGGTGGCCGCCCGCCTGTTCCCACCGGCTCCCACGGCGGCGGGGGGGGGGGGGGGGCTTATCCTGGATTTCCGGATTTCTCTTCCCGCCAGCAGGGGTGCTCCGGGCCAGAGGCTGCAGCTGCGAGGCAGGGGCGCGGGGAGGGGTGCGGAGGGCGGGAGGCCGGAGGGGCCCAGGGTGGGAAACGTCTCCCCCGCCACCGTCCCAACATGGACGCTCTCGAGCCACGTGGCCTCGTGGCTGGACCCCGTCTCGCAGGGCAGGGACACCGGGCAGCGTGGCCGGCGCGGGGGAGGCCGGGGGCGTCTGGCCTGGCCGGGTGGGTGCGGGGGGGGGCGCCGAGCCCAGCCCTGTGCTCCTGGGAGGTCCCCACCCCCCCGCCCACTCTTTCCTGTCTGCCCGGGGCCCAGACCCCTGCTCCTCACTCAGCCTTGCGGCTGCAGGACCCCGAGTGAGCTGCCCGGCCTCCCTGAGCCTCGGCCTCCCCACCTGGAAGATGGGTGCAATGCCCCGGCTCAGCTGGCAGAGGGTCTGAGCGGATGGGCTGTGTAGGGTGGGGGCCCCGCGCTCCCACCCAAGCCAGCCCAGGGCCTTCCTGGTCAAGAGTGCAGCCCCCCCACGCCCCCTCTGCCCCGGGGCCCTGGAGCCTCCCTGCCTCCTCCAGGGGATCCGAGTCCACGCTGACCCCGTGCCCCCTCCCATGTCCCGCACCCGGCCCGCTTCTGGGGGGATCCACATGCAGCAACATCTGGCAGGGGTGGGGGCGGGCGCCCTGCAGGCCCCCCCCCAGGCCAGCAGCGTTTAATCAAAGTGTTTTATGCGAGATGCGGCCTGGCAGGGCTCCCTCCCGCCGGCCTGACCAGCAGCTGCGCGGGGCCGGGGGGGCGGGGGGCCGTGCGGGGGGGGGGGCGGGCCGGGCGTGGGCGGGGCCGCAGGGGACCCCTCTGCTTCCTGGGGGCGTCCTGCCCCGGGCCCCTCTCCCCGCCCCCCAACGCGCCCGCAGCTCGGCCTGGCCCTGCGCCCGCCCCGGGGCGCCCCGGCACCCAGGACAGCGCCTGGCACCCAGCGCCCCCAACACCTGGCACCCAGGACAGCGCCTGGCACCAGCGCCCCCAACACCTGCTGCAGGGAGGGGGCGGGCGGGCGCAGGACGGGCCTCCCCATCTGCCCCCGTCAGTTTCGAGACTCCGCGCCTCAGTTTACCCGCAGGAAGTGGGCGTGGCCCTGGGAAAGTGGCTGAGCCTTGGTGTCCCCTGGGGGGGACCCCAGGGACGGGAGGCCCCCACACAGGCCCCTCGCGGCCGCTTCCCTGTCTCGGGGCGTGGGGGGGCAGGGCTCAGACCCCCGCCTCTGGCCCTGGCCCCGGGTCCCGGCGGGAGGCTCTGGGGTCCACGCAGAGCTTCCCAGGGGCGGGTGGGGGTCGGGCTACGGGCTCCCCCTCCTGTCTCAGACCGGAAACCGGCCTCCCCGCCCCGCTCACTGAGCCGCCCAGCCCTCCCGGTGCGAAGCGGGTCCGCCTCACAGGGGGCGGGAGGCTGGAGCTGGGGCCTGGGTGCCCCCGGGCAGGGCGGGTGGGGCGGGCCTGGGTGCCCCCGGGCAGGGCGGGTGGGGCGGGCCTGGGTGCCCCCGGCAGGAAGCGCCCCCACTGCCCCCCCCCCGCCGTTTGCAGGCTGCAGACACGGGGATCAGCCCGGAGCCCGGGCCTCATCTCTCAGGAACGCGGCTCAGCCCGTGCCAGGCAGCTGGGCTCCCCGCGGGCCCGGCTGCCCCTGGGCCTGCGGCAGGCGGCCACTGCACAGAGGGGCTTGCGGGGCGGGGCCTGGAGGAACGTGCCGGAAGCTGGCTGGGAGGGGGCGGCTCCTTAGGGACCCCGACAGGGTCTGAGCTGTAGTGCAGACCCCGAGGGTCACGACCCTGCCACCCCGGGGACGGAGCGCCAGGCAGGCACCCAGGCGGGGGGCGCCCCCGACCCTCAGGCCCTGCCCCAGGGAGCGACTGGACCCGGCAGAGGACACGCCCCTCACACACTGTCCCGCCTGCGGGCCCTGCGGGGTGGGGGTGTGCGGGGTGGGGTGTGCGGGGCCTGCCGGTGGCCCCGGGCTCTCCTACCCTCCTTCCCGGTGCCGTGGCCGGAGCCGAGCAGACTCCTAGAGGAGGGGATTGGTGGAGGACTTCTTGGAGGCGGTGACACAGGCTCTGGGCTCTGAAGAGAGAGCAGGAGCTTGCAGGGGGAGCTGGGGACACGGCGGCTTCTGCGGGGTGTACAGGAAGGCCGGGTCCTCCGCCCAGAGGGCTCGAGGGTCAGCACGCCGGTGGGAGGCATCCCACACGCTCACTGCTGCAGCCTGTGACCCAGCACGGAGGGTGCTCAGCGAGTGTCCCCGAGTAGGGGAGGGCACACGCCTTCCTCCTCTCGCCTCACACGCATGCACACCACATACTCCTGCAAAAACAGACACTGGATTCAGGCTGGCCTGGCGAAAGAGGAACAGATGGGGGAAAGGCGCCTTCCAGTCTCAGGACCTTTTCACATGCTGTTTCTCACATAAGTTCCAGCCTCAGGACCTTTGTACATGCTATTTCCCCATACACATTTCAGCCAGGACCTTTGCATACGCTCTTCCCTCTGCCTCATGAACCTGCACCCACTTCCATCCCTGTTGTGCAGTGGGTTGCTGCAGGTGAGACCCAGCGCCACTCTTCAGTGAGGTCTGGAGTGCGGGGACCCCGCGGAGACTCTGGTGGCGCCCCTGCCTGGAGAGCAGGAAGCTGGAGGCTGATCGGTGGGGGTGGGGGTGTCACTCCAGGTGGCCGGAAGGTGCAGCCCTTGGTTCAGTTCTGCTTCTTGCCCGCTGGACAGTTGCCCAGCCCCGCCCTGCCCCAGCCCTGCCCCGGGGCCCCGGGGAAGTCGGGAGCCGGTTCCTGGCCCAGGGGCTTCTGGTGCTGGTCGTGGTGGGCAGGGCGACCCCCGGGGCCAGAGTCCCGCTCTGAGGGGCCGGGGAGGGCACACCCGCCTTCTGCGAGCATCTTGGCCCCCAAACCCCACCCGCTCCCCGGCCCAGACCCCCCAAGGCTCCACCTGCGCCCGGCTGGTGCCTCCAGCCCGCCCGGCCCTCGGGCTGCCCCACCCGTCCGGCCCGGCCTGCCGCACCGCTGAGGAGCCCAGGCCAGCAGGCCCCACGCGGCGGCCCCCCCGCCCCACCCGCCATGTCTGCCCTGCCGGCCACGGCCCCGCTCAGCTGCGGCAGGAACCGCGGGCGCCCCCGGGCCCTCCCGCTGCCGGGTGCTCTGGGCATGGAGGGGGCAGCGGGACGGGCCAGTCCTGCCGCGACCACCCAGAACTGTTTCCTCCCGCCAAGCCCGAGGCTCGAGTGTGCGGCCTCCCGGCCAGTCTCCCCAGCGGCCGCCTCACAGGCCCCTGCGAGGAGCTCTCCTCTCCTCTCCTCTCCTCTCCCCTGTGAGCTCTCCTCTCCTCTTCCCTGCGGGGAGCTCTCCTCTCCTCTCCCCTGCGGGGAGCTCTCCTCTCCTCTCCCCTGTGGGGAGCTCTCCTCTCCTCTCCCCTGCGAGCTCTCCTCTCCTCTCCTCTCCCCTGTGGGGAGCTCTCCTCTCCTCTCCCCTGCGAGCTCTCCTCTCCTCTTCCCTGCGGGGAGCTCTCCTCTCCTCTCCCCTGCGGGGAGCTCTCCTCTCCTCTCCCCTGCGGGGAGCTCTCCTCTCCTCTCCCCTGCGAGCTCTCCTCTCCTCTCCTCTCCCCTGTGAGCTCTCCTCTCCTCTTCCCTGCGGGGAGCTCTCCTCTCCTCTCCCCTGCGGGGAGCTCTCCTCTCCTCTCCCCTGCGAGCTCTCCTCTCCTCTCCCCTGCGAGCTCTCCTCTCCTCTCCCCTGCGGGGAGCTCTCCTCTCCTCTCCCCTGCGAGCTCTCCTCTCCTCTCCCCTTTGAGCTCTCCTCTCCTCTCCCCCGCGGGGAGCTCTCCTCTCCTCTCCTCTTCCCTGCGGGGAGCTCTCCTCTCCTCTCCCCCACGGGGAGCTCTCCTCTCCTCTCCTCTTCCCTGCGGGGAGCTCTCCTCTCCTCTCCCCCACGGGGAGCTCTCCTCTCCTCTCCCCCGCGGGGAGCTCTCCTCTCCTCTCCCCCACGGGGAGCTCTCCTCTCCTCTCCCCTGCGGGGAGCTGCAACTGAACCCGGGGTCCCGGGGGGCCGGCCAGAGCCTCAGACCCTGCAGCTCCCTGGCTTCCCGCTGGCCGGCCTCTCTGGACTGGAGTCGAGGTGGGACGCTGGACAGGGGCCTGGACCTCGGGTCCAGACATGCCCTGTGGCCGCCTGTACCTTCCCGCACTGGGAAACTGAGGCTGGACAGACGGACACTTCCCCGCCCCGGACCCTTCTAGGGCGTCCTGTGACCCGGGATAGCACTGCATCCACGTGTGCGTGTGTGCGTGTGTGTGCGTGTTTGTCCATGTGTGTGTATTTGTGGAGGCAGCCAGTGCTGCCCATCATGTCTGTGTGTGTCTATGTGTGTGTGTGTCCTTGTGTGTGTCTGTGTGTGTTTGTATGTGTCCGTGTGTCTGTCTGTGTGCGTGTGTCCATTTGTGTGCATTTGTGTGTGTCTCTGCACGTGTCCATGTGTGTGTTCGTGTGTGTCTGTCCATGTGTGCATGTGTGTCTGTGTGTCCGTGTGTGTGTGTGTCCATGTGTGTATGTTCATGTGTCTCTGTCCACATGTGTGCATGTGTGTGTCTGTGCATCTGTGTGTGTCCATGTGTCTCTGTCCATGTGTGTGCATGTGTGTCTGTGTGTGTGTCCGTGTGTGTCCATGTGTGTGTCTGTGTGTGTCCATGTGTGTGTGAGTGTGTGTCTGTGTGTGTCTGTGTGTCTGTATGTGTCTGTGTGTCTGTGTGTGTCCATGTGTGTGCATGTGTGTTATCTGTGTGTGTCCATGTGAGTGTGTGTCCATGTGCGTGTGTGTGTTCATGTGTGTTTTTGTCTGTGTATCCGTGTGTGTCTCTGTGTGTCCATGTGCATGTGTGCCCGTGTGTCTGTGTGTGTTCACATGTGTCCGTGTCTGTGTCCATGTGCATGTGTGTGTCCATGTGTGTGTTGTGCGTGTGCCCATGTGTGTATCCATGTACGTGTGTGTTTGTGTGTATGTCCATGTGTGTGTATCCGTGTATGTGTCTGTATGTGTCCATGTGCGTGTGCATGTGTGTGTGTCTGTGCGTGTGTGTCCGTGTGTGCGCGTGTGTGTCCGTGTGTGTGCATGTGTATCTGTGTGTGTGTGTCCGTGGGGGGGACGGAGGGACACCAGAGCTGGTTACCACCGTGTCGGGGGCCTGCTGGCGCCCTGCTCAGTGCTCTGGGTGGGGGGGCCCAGGGTGGGCGCAGAGGAGGGCAGAGCCGGGCTGGCTCCTCAGCCCTTCCCCAGCCCGGGGCGGGACGGCCGTTTCCTGCCCGCCCGCCCCGCCTCGCCAACTCCCCACTAGGTGGCAGCTGAGCCGCGTCCCCAGGGAGCCCCGGGCAGCCCCGCCCTGTCCACTGCCCGGGGCTGGGCCCTGGGACCCCAAGCGGCAGCCCCTGGAGGTGCCCCCGACCCTGCCCTGAGGGCCCCACGCAGGGCCCGGGACGCTCCAGACCCAGGCGCCCTCTGAGCAGACGCCCCCCAGCAAGCACCCACACGGCTCACGGCCCCCAGCCCCGGCCCGCTGCCAGCAGCAGCTCTGGGGGGAGCAGGGAGAGGGGCCCTGGGAGCCGGCCGGCCGGACGGACAGACAGACGGACGCTCCTGAGCTTGTTCCTGGCAGCCACGCGGCAGCGTCCGCCGGGAACCCGCTCTCCGCTCAGCGCCACACACAGGGCCTGAGGGGGCAGGCGGGGGGCAGACGCTCCCCTCCCGGGTCCTGAGCCAGATGCAGCTTGTGCCCAGGCCCCAGTCCCCAGGGTGCCGGGGTCTGGCGGGGCCTTGAGGTCACGTGTGTCGGAGGGCAGGAACGCGGGTGAGGGGGCCAGGGACCCCGTCCCCTGCTGGCCACAGAGCCCCTCGGTGAAGCATCGGGCTGGCTCAGGGGTGACAATTCCGAGTTTCCTACCCGCGGACGCAGCACTGGGAATGACTCGGCGGCACCCGCCCTCGGTCCCTGAGTGCCCCCTCCAGCCCACACAGGCCCGGGGCACCGAGAGCAGGCTCGGCCCCACTGCGGGCAGAGGCAAGGGGTGGGCCGGCCAGAGAGGGACAGAGGGGCAGCTCCATCCACCACGGCCCGGCCCAGGCTGAGGGCTGAGGCGACCTTTGGTTCTGGGCATCCACAGCAAATCCCTCCCAGTCTCTCCCCCTCCCCTGCCTCCTCTCCCCTCTCCCCGCCTCCTCTCCCCTGCCTCCTTTCCCCTTTCCCCTCTCCCCTGCCTCCTCTCCCCTCTCCCCGCCTCCTCTCCCCTCTCCCCTGCCTCCTTTCCCCTCTCCCTTCTCTCTTCTCCCCTGCCTCCTCTCCCCTCTCCCCTGCCTCCTCTCCCCTCTCCTTTCTCCTCCTAAAGGACTCCTTCTTGGGGCACGGGAGGGAGGTCTCAGAGTATAAGGACTGAAATCCCCAGGGGCCCCGCCCTGCCATGCAGACGCAGGGTGGGCCTTTGCTGGAGACATGTCCGTCTGCTTTGCCTTGGGGGTGTGGGTGTGTGCACAGACGTGTGTGTGTATGCATGTATGTGTGCACACGTGTGCATATGTGTACGTGAGTAAGGATGAGTATGTGTGTGCATGTGTGTGCATGAATACATATGTGTGTGCACGTGTGTGCGCATGTGAGGATGCATGTGTGTACATGCTGTGTGTACACTGCACGCACGCAAGGGTGCATGCATGCATCTGTGTGTGCACGGGCGAGGATGCATGCATATGCGTGCTGGCATGTGTGTGCGCGGGTGTGTGCGTGCGTGTGTGTGTGCATGTGTGCATGCGTGTGTGTGCATGTATGTGCGTGCATGTGTGTGCATGTGTGCATGCGTGTGTGTGTGCGTGTGTGTGCGCGTGTGTGTGTGTGCGTGTGTGTGCATGCGTGTGTGTGTACGTGTGTGTGCGTGAGATTCCATAATGGAGCAATTTCCTGTATTTCTAAGTAAGCAAGGAGCAGGGGTGTGAGGCCGAGCGGGTACTGTGCGTTTTGTCAATTTTACCAGTGAATCCAATTTACGAGGCGCGAGATGAGAATATTCCACGCAGTCGCCACCGTGACGGGCCGTCCCCTCTGACCCAGCCCAGCCAGACACAGACGTGTGTGTATATGCATGTATGTGTGCGCTGCGCTCGCGGGTGAAGCCGGGGGCGGCGAGGGGGACCGGGAGCCCCCCAGCCCCGAGCCCAGTCTCCCCCGGGGTGGAGGGAGCCCTTCCGGCTGGGGAGTGGCGTGAGGGACGGAGGCGCCCTGGGGCCAAGGCCGCCCCGTGCTGCTCCCCCCGAGCCCTCGCTCTGCCTCACCGAGAGCCGTCCTCCTCTCCAGGCTTTCCGGGAGGTCTGTGCTGCTTCCTACAGGGAGCCCTCCTTGGTTTCTCAGACCCAGGCCTGCAGCCCCACCCTTCCTGGGCAGGGCTGCTCCTCAGTGACTGTGGAACAAAGCCGGGGGGGGGGGGGGGGGGGGCTCAGGGCTGAGGGGCTCAGAGTCTGGGAACCTACTCTACAAGTGAAGAGTGGGCCCCCGGCCCCACACCCGCCCCCAGACACTGTCGCCAAGTCCTTGGCATGGAGAGAATATTCTAGAAATCCTGGGGCTTGGGTTCTTCCTCTGGTCATGGCGGCCTTTCATGTGACTGAAAAGTGCGTGTGTGTGTGTGTGTGTGTGTGTGTGTGCGCGCGTGTGTGCGTGTGAGAGAGAGACAGACAGACAAACAGGGACAGAGAGGCAGAGGCAGAGGAAGGGAGGGAGAGGAAGGGAGAGCGGGAGTGAGAGGGGAGAGGCGGGGAGGGGGGGATGTATGTGACTGTGAATGTGTGTGTGTGTGTGAATCCGAGTGTGACTGTGTTTGCTCTGGTCTTTGTGTGTGAATGTGTGTGTGTGTGTCTGTGTGACTGTGTGTTAGTTTGGGGGTGTGTGTGCAAGTGCGTGTGTGTTAGACTCTGTGATGGTGTGAGTGTGTTAGCCTGCGTGTGACAGTGTGCGCGTGACTGAGTGTGTGTGTGAGTTTGCGTGTCTGTGACGTGTCCTGCCCCTGGGTCTGGGTCCGGGGCTCGGGGGTCTGAGTGCCCTGCCCCTCCCAGCCCAGAGGTCGGCAGGACGTGGACCCTTGTCCAGCTGGTCCAAGGGGGCCCCGGGGAGGCGCCTCAACGTGGCTGTGCTGCTGGTGACCTCCCGGGCCTCCCGCGCCCCTCGGCCCCCCCCCCGCCCTCCCCGCCTTCCGGGCGGGCCCCTCCCTGCAGCTCCGCAGTGCCTCGGGCCGCCCCCGCTGCCGGCCCCGGGCAGGGCTGGAGGCTGAGCCCCCCGCCTGGCCTCCTCTCCTGGCGCCCCGCCCGCAGCTGCGGAGGGGCCTCGCGCCGGCCAGCTCCCAGCCACAGAGTCGCGGTGGACGCCAGAGGGTCGGGCCCGCCCAGGCAGGGGCCCAGGGGCTCTCTGCAGCGTCAGCAGCTCCGGCGGGCGGGCGGGGTGGGGGGGAGGCGGCGGGGAGCGAGGCCCGAGGCGGGGGCTGGACTCCGGGGCGGGCAGGCAGGGGGCTCGGGGTACCGGGACCCCAGCCCGCCACGTTCCCGGCGGGGGCAGCCCCCTGAGGGGTCCCGGGAGGAGAGGCCGGGCGGGCAGTGCAGGGGCTGGTGGTGTGGACACGGCGGGTCTCAGGGTCCTGGGGCCGCGCAGGGACAGGGCTGGGGGGGCCCTCACCCGACTGGTCTCGGGGTGCCTCGGCTGCCGGGGAGCACGTGGGGCCAGAGCCCGGCACAGCCACGGCCGCGGGCCGCAGGGTCAGCCCAGGCCCAGGGTCAGCCAGGCCCCCCGCTCGCTGGATCTGCAGTCCCGCCCGGACACGTGTTCGCCTCCGGGCCGGGGCTCACACCTCGCAGCACAGAGGTTTCTAGAACAGGCTTGAGGCCTTGTGGCCTGCAGCAGCTCTGGCCCCGGTTTGGGCCTTTGTCTGCCCGTGCAGGGGTTGCCCGTGTCCCAGCGGTCAGCGAGTCCCGGCACCCGGCAGCACCGCTGCGGACTCTCACCTCCCTTAGTGTGAGCACGGTGCTCCTGTTGATGCAACCCTGGGCCACGGAGTCAGTCTTTTTAAAAGTATACATGCATAGTATTGGTTTTTGCTTCTTGATTTGCTTTTTGGGTCACACCCGGCGATGCTCAGGGGTTACTCCTGGCCCTGCACTCAGGAATCACTCCTGGAAGTGCTCAGGGAACCATATGGGATGCGAGGGATCGAACCCAGTGTGGCTGTGTGCAAGGCAAGCGCCCTCCCCACTGTGCTGTCGCTCTAACCCCCCTGCCTTGTCTTCTAAAGAAGCTCCTGTTTTCCCCTTTTTTGGGGGGGGGTCACACCCGGCGATGCTCAGGGGTTATTCCTGGCTCTGCACTCAGGAATCACTCCTGGCGGTGCTCGGGGGACCATGTGGGATGCTGGGAATTGAACCCGGGTCAGCCGCGTGCAAGGCAAAGGCCCTCCCCGCTGTGCCATAGCTCCGGCCTGTATCACCGCTGATCACTGCTGCGCCGCGCGGGGTTCCAGTGAGGGTGGGGCAGGAGGACAACACGTCCAGGCTGGGGAAACTGAGGCCCGGAAGTTAAAGCTCCCTTGTCATGGTAGCCCAGGGGCACCCAGGCCCCTCCCCGCCCCCTCGCTCCCCCTCGAGCACCAGCGGGACCCGAGGGTGAGCCGGGCGTGGGAGAGAGGCGCCCCCCCCCCCAGCTGGTCCTGATTACGGCGGGCCTGGGCCTCTCGCGTCCTGTGGGCCCCGTCCCCCACGGCTGACCTCCCCCAGCGCCCTCACCAGTGCTGGGTGTTCCCCGAGATCGCGGGGCCCCGCATTCCTGCGTGCTGAGGGAAGGCGGGCGGGCGGGGGAGGGTCGGGCCAGGCCGGGGCCAGGCCGGGAGGCCCAGCTGGGGGCGGGGCCCTGCAGCTGCAGCCTCGCTGGCTACGTGGCCGACCCGGGATTCAACCCCCAGCGCCCAGCCGGGCTCCGCCCCCGGGAGTGCTCCCGGCCTGACCCCCGCCCGCTGCTGCGTGGCGCGGGTGCCCGGCTGCAGCCCGGCCTGGCCGCGCGCCTGCACTTTCCACCCACTAATAATTTTTACAAACCTCCGGCCTCGTAAAAGCGCACAGTGGCCGAGGGCTGGCGGGCAGCCTGGGGGGGGGGGTTGGCCAGGGCCGGGGCTGGCCTGCCCGCCGGGCTCAGGAGCTGGCCTGGGGCGGGCGGGGTGGCCGTCCCCTGCGGCCTCTGCCCAGGGACCTGCACGGCCCGAGGCCCGGCCTGTGCCCTCGGGGAGGCCCGTCCAGCCCCTCCAGGGCACAGGCCGGGACCACCGCGTCCCTGAGGGGCCCCTGGAGGTGGCCACGGGCCCCTTGCTGCCCACGGGGCCCAGGCCAGGAAGAGGAGGTTAGGGGGGACATCCCACACGTGGGTGCAGCTGGTGGCGGGCAGGGCTAGTGTTGGGGGTCCCGGGCCAGAGGGGAGTCGGGGCGGGCGTTGCAGGGAAGGTGGGGCCGGGTTCCGGGGTGCGGGCGGGCCTTCCCCAGCACAGCGTCCAGTGTCTCGGGTCAGGGCTCAGCCAGGCAGGGGTTCCGGGTCAGCAGGCCGGTGGAGCCCACGGCCGCGACTGTCCCCCCACCCCCACCCCCAGGGGGCCGGAGCACCCACGCACGCACACACACACACACACACACACACACACACACGGGGCGCCAGGGACAGGACGGCAGCCCGGAGGCCTGGGCGCGGCCGTCAGCTGGGCTGGGCAGACGGGGCGGCTCCCTGGGGAGGAGACCCTGGGTAGGGGGGGCAGGAAGGGGCTTCTCCCTGCTGCCAGCTCACAACCCGGGGGGGGGCACCAGAGAGAGACCCAGACTTTGGGCAAGCCACCCAGCCACCCAAAGCTCATGCCCGTATGTGCCCGTGTGTACGTGCCCATGTGTACGTGCCCTTGTGCCCATGCCTGTGTGTACATCATGCCCATGTATATGTGCCTGTGTGCCCGTGCCCGTGTGCCCGTGCCCATGTGTACATGCCTGTGTGCCCATGCCTGTGTGTACATGCCCATGTATATGTGCCTGTGTGTACGTGCCCATGTGTATGTGCCCGTGTGCCCGTGCCCATGTGCTTGTGTTCATGTGTATGTGTCCGTGTGCCCATGCCCGTGCGTAAGTGCCCATGTGTACTTGCCTGTGTGTATGTGCCCATGTTTATGTGCCCGTGTGTACATGCTTGTGCCTGTGTGTACGTGCTGTGTACTTGCCCGTGTGTACATGCCCAAGCTCGTGCACCTGTGCTCCTGCTTGTGTCCTGTGTGTGTGCTTGAGCGTGCTCCCCTCCCCCTGCCATGCACCCGCGAGCACAGTCTTACCCCCCAGAAAGCAGGCGGCTAAAGCAGCACCCGGGGCACGACTGTGACTCTGGGTGGGAACGAGGCTGTGCACAGAGCTGGGTGCTGGGCAGAGTCACACGTGGTGCCAGGCCCTGCCTGTGCTGACGCCCGACTGTCCAGCCCCCGGCTCCTCACCCGTGCCGCCGTCCCTCTGAGCCCCCATGCCAGTGCACTGCCCCCAGGAAGCCCTCCAGGCCTGCCCCCCTCAGCAAACTTCTCATTTGCAATCTGGGCCCAGGAGCCGGAATGGGGGCTGCGTGCAGGGAGGCGGGTGGGAGAGTTCGGGAGCCTGGGGGGACGTTAGAGTCTGGCCCCATGCCCGGCCCCTCCCGCTGCCCCCCCCCCCGTCTTCTCTGCTGCAGGTCCAGCAGCGCCCTGGACCCTCGGACCCTGAACCCTGGGGCGTCCCTGCCTCCGGCTGGGCTCGGCTCCGGGGCCAGTGACCCTGCCGCCCCGCCCCCAGGGTCGTCGCCTGCTGCAGGAGGAAGTCGCAGCTGCCGGGGCGCAGGGAGGCGGACAGACCCCCCCCCCCCCCCGCCAGCCCAGCCGGGTGGGGGCGCAGGCAGCAGCCCCCGGCCAGTCCCCGGCCCCGCCCACCCAGGGCGGCTCTCTCGGGACCCCCGCCAGGCTGCCGCCCACCCTGCGGTGACTGACGGGTGGGGGGGTCCGGCCCCCCTCCCCCCTCCAGCTGAGGCGCTGCCCGGACTGTGTTATCGCGTCTCTGAGTGGCCGGGAAGGGGGCGCCCGCCCGCCCGCCTGCCCCAGCAGACCCCGCTGACCCCGTGTCAGGGCTCTGCTCTGCGCCTCCAACCTGGGCGTCGCCAGCAGGCGGAGGTTGGGCCACCTGATGGGGTCACCGGGCCCCTCCCGGAGACGGGATGACCGGCAGCCCCCAGGGAGCCCCTCCCCGTCCTCACGGGGACCCCTGGGCCCGGCTCCCCCGGGCACACACACCAGGCCGGGGACAGACGGACGGTGCGACAGGCCTGAGCCCGTCCAGGGCCGGTCGGGGAAGTGCTCTAGGAAAGCTGCCCCGGGCCCGGGCCTCAGTTTCCCCGCCGTGTGGGACCCCGTGTCCAGGCTGGAGGTGTGGCGGGGGCCCAGGCAGTGCACAGGGGGCCGGGGGGCTCTTCCAGTGCTGGCCGAGGGGGTCGCCGTGGGCACTGGGGGCCGGGCGCCCTCAGGACCTGCAGAGGCGGCTCTCGGAGCCACCCGCCCCAGGCTTCCCCCTGGCCCTCGGGGACCGTCTCTCACTGTCTATCCACGCCAGCGGGGCAGCCGGGGCCTCTCCCACACAAGGCAGATTCGTGGCCACACGCCAGCCTCCTAGATTTATCTGATCTCACTTGCTGTGTGTCCCCAGACAAGTGCCTTTACCTCTCTGAGCTGCAGCTATTTTTTTTTTTAGGTGCTTAGCAGGCTTAGGGGGTGATGCCAGCCAACGGGTCAGTGAGCGGGTCCGGGGATTAGTCCTCAGGAGTGTCAGGGATGCCCGCGACCAGGTGGTGGCAGAGATGGCCGGTGGCACGCGCCCTAACCACTGGGCTCCCCGGCCCCTGGGGCGTGACCACTAGCAGAGTTGGCTGGAATCCTGCTTCCCAGGGGGCCCGGGAGCCCCCCTGCCCGCCCAGTTGCTGGCTGACTGCGGGGGGGGGGTGTCCTTTGAATGGGCAGCGCCCGGCCTGGGCACGATGAGCAGGTCCCGGCCGCCACGCCCACACCCTCTGCCCAGAAGGCTCGGCCCTGCGCGCAGGGCCGGGCAGAAACGGCCCAACCCTCACAGAACAGTGTCTCCCTCTCCCCGAGCCCCCGGCCCGCGCCCGGGCAGAGGTGACACCCCCACACAGGCTCAGGGGCCTCTAGTGTCCTGCCCAGCATGTGGGGGGAATCAGGGAGGGGCCGGCCAGCCATCAGCCCCTGCCGGGCGGGGCTGTGGCCTCGGGCCGGGGACACGGTCCCGCGGTGTCCGGCACGTCCTCCCAGGGCAGGTCAGCGGAGGGTTCCCGAGCCCCCATGGCGCCATCCCAGCAGGCAGCGGGTCCCGAAGCCTCCGGCTCTCGCAGTCTCCCTCGCGCCCGCGGCTGGGCGACCAGGACAGGGCGCAGAGGCCCGACGCAGGGGCGCAGCCCGGCCCCTGCACAGCCCCGTCACCCAGCCGGGGTCTCGGCCCTGCTGGCGACGGCCGAGGACAGAGGCAGGCAGGGGCGGGGGGAGAGGCTGGGCCTGGCCTCTCCAGGAGCCAACCGCACCCAGCCCCGCGTTCACACCTGCCGGGGCCGGCCCCAACCCGGCCACCCCCCCCACACGCCCTCGCCTCTCCACGCGGTGGCTGCCCAAGGGGTCTCGCCTGTCGGGGACATGCCCCGGGCCTGTTGGTGGGCCCGAGCCCCTGGGTCTGCAGGCGGGAGGGTCTGCCACAAGCACGCACAGCCCGGCCTGTGGTCTCTGCAGCTGCAGGCCCTGGAGGGGCCCCAGAGTTCGCCCAAAGCCCGAAGTCACTCAACTCTGCGGGTTTCCTCTCTGACCTCGAAAGGCAGGAGACTCGAGTTCCCTCGTCCCACCCAGGGGCCCCAGACGGTCACTGCAGGGGGAATCACACCCGGGTCACTGCAGGGAGATCACACCCGGGTCACTGCAGGGGGCTCACACCCGGGTCACTGCAGGGAGATCACACCCGGGTCACTGCAGGGAGATCACACCCGGGTCACTGCAGAGGGCTCACACCCGGGTCACTGCAGGGAGATCACACCCGGGTCACTGCAGGGAGATCACACCCGGGTCACTGCAGGGGGCTCACACCCGGGTCACTGCAGGGAGATCACACCCGGGTCACTGCAGGGGGAATCACACCCAGGTCACTGCAGAGGGCTCACACCCGGGTCACTGCAGGGAGATGACACCCGGGTCACTGCAGGGAGATCACACCCAGGTCACTGCAGGGAGATCACACCTGGGTCACTGCAGGGGGAATCACACCCAGGTCACTGCAGAGGGCTCACACCCGGGTCACTGCAGGGAGATCACACCCGGGTCACTGCAGGGAGATCACACCCAGATCACTGCAGGGAGATCACACCCGGGTCACTGCAGGGGGAATCACACCCGGGTCACTGCAGAGGGCTTACACCCGGGTCACTGCAGGGAGATCACACCTGGGTCACTGCAGGGGGAATCACACCCAGGTCACTGCAGAGGGCTCACACCCGGGTCACTGCAGGGAGATCACACCCAGGTCACTGCAGGGGGAATCACACCCAGGTCACTGCAGAGGGCTCACACCCGGGTCACTGCAGGGAGATCACACCCGGGTCACTGCAGGGAGATCACACCCAGGTCACTGCAGGGAGATCACACCCGGGTCACTGCAGGGGGAATCACACCCGGGTCACTGCAGGGGGAATCACACCCAGGTCACTGCAGAGGGCTCACACCCGGGTCACTGCAGGGAGATCACACCTGGGTCACTGCAGGGAGATCACACCCGGGTCACTGCAGGGAGATCACACCCGGGTCACTGCAGGGAGATCACACCCGGGTCACTGCAGGGGGAATCACACCCGGGTCACTGCAGGGGGAATCACACCCGGGTCACTGCAGGGGGAATCACACCCAGGTCACTGCAGGGAGATCACACCCGGGTCACTGCAGGGGGAATCACACCCGGGTCACTGCAGGGAGATCACACCCGGGTCACTGCAGGGGGAATCACACCCAGGTCACTGCAGGGAGATCACACCTGGGTCACTGCAGGGAGATCACACCCATGTCACTGCAGGGGGAATCACACCCAGGTCACTGCAGGGGCTCACACCCGGGTCACTGCAGGGGGAATCACACCCGGGTCACTGCAGGGGGAATCACACCCGGGTCACTGCAGGGAGATCACAGCCGGGTCACTGTAGGGAGATCACAGCCGGTCACTGCAGGGGGCTCACACCCAGGTCACTGCAGGGGGCTCACACCCAGGTCACTGCAGGGGGCTCACACCCAGGTCACTGCCAGGGGGCTCACACCCGGGTCACTGCTGAGGGCTCACACCTGGTCACTGCAGGAGTCACACCCGGGTCACTGCAGGGGGAATCACACCTGGTCACTGCAGGGAGATCACACCTGGGTCACTGCAGGGGGCTCACACCCGGGTCACTCCAGGGGGAATCACACCCGGGTCACTGCAGGGAGATCACACCTGGGTCACTGCAGGGGGCTCACACCCGGGTCACTGCAGGGGGAATCACACCCGGGTCACTGCAGGGAGATCACACCTGGGTCACTGCAGGGGGCTCACACCCGGGTCACTGCAGGGGGAATCACACCCGGGTCACTGCAGGGAGATCACACCTGGGTCACTGCAGGGGGCTGATATCCAGGGGGCTCACCCATGTCTGGAGCTCAGGCTGTGGTATCCTCTGGGCGGTCTCTAACCACAGCCCGGTTTGAGTTTCCAATACTGTGTCCCCCCGTTGTCCCTCTCAAAGCCTGTTCCCAGCCAGTCAGCCGCATCATCTGCCTCCGGGCATTGGCCCAGGTCACTGGCAGGGACCGCAGAGCCCAGATCCTCCTCTGAGCATGGACTGCCAGGATTTCCATTTCCCTGTGGTGAAATGAAGGCACAGAGACGGGGAGCAACCTGGCCGGGGTCACACAGCTGAATGCAAGAGCCCCAGCCCTGGAGAAGGTGACTCAGATGTTTGTGGCATTTGGTGGGGGAGCAGGGGGACTCGTATCGTCCCCATGCTCTGAGGAAGGGGATGTCTGCCAGAGCGGGGGTGGGCCGCCGGGGTCCTAATCCAAGTGTCCTGTGCTCCGTGGGCGGGGAGCGGTGGATCCCGAGCTGGCTGGCCTCGTCGTCTGCGCGTCTCTCCACCTACCGCCCTCCTCGACTCGTGCCCTCAGCCTCTCAGCGAGTCATCGTCCCTCACCCTCGTGCCCCTGGTCATCGGCCACTCATCCTGCAGTCATTGCCACTCGTTCATTCACTCACGCATCCTTCTCCCCACTCCCGCACTCTCGTGGGCGAGGTACCCACTGTTCATCTCTCCTACCCGTTTATTTGCCCATTTGCTCGTCTATTTATTCTCACCCACCCATCCATGGACCCATCCATCCAACACCCTTCACCCGTCATCCGCCCGTCATCCACCCATCTTCCTCCTCCCTCCCTCCCTCCACTCATCTATCTCCTCACCCTTCATTCATGCACTCATTCATTCATTCATTCATCAACCTCTAGCTGAACAGGGGACCCAGGACCCAGGGTTGTTAGACACTGTCCTACCCTCACAGCTGTCACCTGCCGACCGACCGGCCCAGGACGCCCGGGGGTGGCAGCACAGTGGCCGTGGCCGGGGGTGGGGCGGGGTAGGCTGCGGGACGCCGACCCCTCTGATCTGTCGGGGGCCGCGGGGGCTGCACCCCCCGGCCCAGGTGCTCTCGCCTGCCCAAGGCGCCCCCCGCTCGTCTTTCTCGCCCCCTTCTGGGTCCTCTGGCTGCTCCGGGTGTGACGCCCAGGACAGGGGAGAGGTGGCCGGTGGACGCCTGTCCCGCCCGGCTCCCTCCTGCCCCAGGCTTCGGGACCCCCAGAGCCGCCGCTGTCAGCCCCCGGAAGCCTCGTTCTCTCCTGCAGAAACAGGGGCCTGAGCTGGAGTCGGGCCCCTCCTGTGCCTCTGTTTCCCGGACTCCCTGGGGCGGGGCCTTGCCAACACAGTCCGGCCTCTGTGCGTCCGGTCAGGGGGCCAGGACAGGAGGCAGTGCCCGGGGCACTTGGGCGGGGACCCCCTCGCCCCCCGGGAGCCCCCACCCTCGGGCAGAGCTGGGCCGCCAACCCCCGCCCCACCGTGTCTCTGGAAGGCGACTCAGCGCAGCCCGAAGCCCACCCCCGGGCGGCGGTGCAGGCGCGGGCCAGCGGCCTGTCCACTCTGTCCACCCGGGCGGCTCGGAGCGCGGGAGGTCAGGGCCAGAAGCGCTTATCGCACATTCCCCGCGCCTGACGTCAGCTCCTGCTCGCGGCGGCAGGACGGCCTTGGGGGCAGCACCCGACCCGCCGGGCCTGGGGTCCCGGGAGGATGTGGCCGGGCTCCGGGCTGCCGGGCGCAGAGGCCTGGGGAGGCTTCCGGGGCCGGAAGGGGGTCCGGCGGGGGCGGTATGGGGGGTCCGGCGGGGGCGGTGGGGGAGTCCGGCGAGGGCGGTGGGGGAGGGTCCAATGGGGGCTGTGGGGGAGGGTCCTGCGGGGGCGGTGGGGGGTCTGGCGGGGTGGTGGGGGAGGGTCCGGCGGGGGGCGGTGGGGGCGGTATGGGGGGTCCTGCGGGGGCGGTGGGGGAGGGTCCTGCGGGGGCGGTGGGGGCGGTATGGGGGGTCCGGCGGAGGCGGTGGGGGGTCCGGCGGTAGGGGAGGGTCCTGCGGGGGCGGTATGGGGGGTCCTGCGGGGGCGGTATGGGGGGTCCTGAGGGGTCGGTGGGGGAGGGTCCTGCGGGGGCGGTATGGGGGGTCTGGCGGGGGCGGTGGGGGTGTCCCACGGGGGCTGTGGGGAGCCCTCCCCCGCCTCTGTGGGGGCCCCTGAGCCCGACGCAGACAGACCTGGGCCGGGCGGAGAGCTGGCGGGCTGTGGGCACCCGTCCGAGGCGTGGACACAGAGGGAGCCGCACGGCCCCAGGTGGCCGCAGGCACCAGTCCAGAGACACCACGTGACTGGCGGTGGCCCCGCCGAGCCCCACAGGACGCACGGTGCTATCCACGTGCCGTCCGCCCCCCGGGGAGGCTGGCCACTTCTGCCCCACTCTGCAGATGAGAAGACTGAGGCCGGCAGGGTCCAGGACCGGCCCGCGATACACCCAATGATGCTCAGGGCTGACTCCGGGCTCTGCATCAAGGACCATCCTGGTGGGCTCGGGGGCCCCTGTGGAGTGCCGAAGCCGGGCCTGGGTCCACCCGCTCGCGGGTGTGGGGTGGGGTGGCTGAGCCGGAGCACGGACACGCGGGGCTCAGGGCCGGCCCTTGGGGGACGGCTGCCTCACGTGGCCGGGGTCCTTCCAGCAGCAGGTGCCCCACCGGGGAGCTGCGCACCGGCCCCCCGGCCCCCGAGACTCGGTTTGACTGGCAGGAAGCACCACACCGGTCTGCAGTGAACACCCGACGTCTGGGGTGTAGCAGGC
Source organism: Sorex araneus (assembly GCF_027595985.1). Taxonomy (NCBI): domain Eukaryota; kingdom Metazoa; phylum Chordata; class Mammalia; order Eulipotyphla; family Soricidae; genus Sorex; species Sorex araneus. The sequence continues at coordinate 2,582,820 of NC_073304.1, read as the reverse complement.
AGCCGAGGGTGGGCCGGGGGCCGGGGCCGGGACAGAGCCGGCAGGGCGCGGACGGGGCGGGGGTCGTCGCTGACCCTCCACCCGCCCCTCCACGGCCGCTGGCTGGGCCAAGGTGGGCTCGGACCCTGCATGCAGAGCGACCCCGGGGCATCTGCAGGCCCCGCGCCCCCCCCGCCCCGTGGGCCGTCGCCACGTCCGCGCCAGGAGTCTTCGGGACGGAGTCGCCCCCGCACGCAGGCCGGGAGGAATTTCCAGAGCGGCCGTCCAGGCTCCAAGATCAACATTCCCCGAAGGCCGGAACCGGGCGGGCGGCGGGAGAGGCCCCGGGGCCGCCGGGGTGTCTGAGAAGCCGCTGTCTGTCTGCCGCTCTGGGCGCTGGGGCCCGGGGCGGGGGGGGGGGGGGGGGGGGGGGGCTCGCCTAAGCCGCCTTCCCGGAATCCTGGTGGGCAGGCAGGGGGTCTGGGCGCGGAGGGGACACTGAGGCACAGCGAAAGGCCGCTCAGGGGATTATTCTGAGTTGCCGCTAGGCGGGAGGTAGGGGAGGCCAGGAGTAATTCCTGAGCACAGAGCCAGGAGTCACCCCTGTGCATCACCGGTGTGACTCCAAAAAGAAAAAAACCAAAAAACCAAAAACAGATGCACACAGGGGTAGGCGGGCCCCCTGGAGGCCCCGGCTGGGCTCAGGGGCTCAGCTGTCCCCTCCCAGTGCTCACGGAGCCGCTGGTTCATCTCGCTGTGTGCCCTGTGGCCACATGCTGACCTTTCTGGGTCTCACTGCTCACTGGGGACCTCCGAGAAGGGGGGTGCAGTACAGCCCCTCGCACACCTCCAGCACGAGTGTCCTTGGGGATGGAACGCAGGACCCCCGGCGTGAGTGTGGGGTGGGGGCTGTGGGGTGCCCAGGCCCAGGCCGGGGCAGGGTGGTGCAGAGCACTGGCCGAGAGAGTCCTCGCCTGGTCCCAGGGACTCTGCCTTTCACAGCCAGGGGGTGCGCAGGGCACTGGCCAGTGCAGTTCCAAGGGGCAGTGAGCAGGTGGCCACTGCTCTCGCCAGGGGGGCGGGGGGCGGCCCCCCAAGTCCTGCCTCACCCCGACCTGCGGGTCCTCTGCTCAGAGGGCCCCTGGGCAGGGCTGCGGGCCTGCCCCGCCCCCGGGAAGCAGGAGAAAGAGCCCCAAGTGCCAGCCTGGGGCAAACTGGGGGGGACACACCAGGGGCCACACCAGGGGACACACACAGCATGCCCCAGAGAGGCTGGGGGACGGCACTGTGGGGGTCATCTCCAGAGGGTGTCGGAATACACACACACACATACCACCAATGGAACCTCACACCACACTCGGACCCACACACACTCACATCCATACACTCACACACTCACACTCGGACACACACACTCAGACACACAGACACATCCATACACACACCTGGACATAGACACTCAGATCTATACACTCACACACACACTCAGATCCACATACTCAGATGCATACACACTCACATCCACACACACACTCATTCACACACTTGGACACACACTCAGATCCACACATTCAGGGACACACAAGCTCAAATCCACACACTGGAATACACACACTCAGATCCACACACACTCGGACACACACACTCAGGCCCACCAACCCCCTTGTGCACACACCCAAACACACAGATTCAAACACAGTGTGCACTAAGGTACACACATGCATACTTACACACGCTCAGGCACGCGCATTCACACACACACACACACACACACACTGGTACACAACCCACCTCCCACGGGCACAATCAGATGCACCCCCCACCCGCTCCAGTCCACACCTGCACTCCCACACAGGCCCGTGAGGTGCACACAGCTACAGTCACAAAACATCCAAGCACACGCAGCCACACCCGTATAAGCACGCGGGTGCACACGTACAGACATACATTCTACAGACACAGATAAACCCCTCAGGGACACACAGTCAAGCACGTGGGTGAGCATTCGTACGAACACTCAGGTACACACATTCAGACAAGCACCAAACACACATACACACTCAGGGATACGCCACACACACACACATGCACAGGAACGTCCTCCTTGACACATTTTGTTCATTTTTATTTCTATGAACATAAATACAGATACATGCGCAGTCACTGACACACAGACACACTTGTAAACTCATATTACACACCAACGCACATGCACACTCTTAGGAATGCAGACATTTATACACTCATCCTGGCACACACATGCACAGCACACATTGTACACATACTCATAAGAACACAACACAAATACATATAAACACACCTTCACATACTCAAACATCCATGACTCGTATTGCCACATGCAGACACACACCATCCCATCCTTACACACTCACACTGACAAACACGCGTGCCATTATATATGCCACACACACTCCCATCCACCCAGACACTCAGAATCACATATACAGCCTCACGTGTCCACACAGACACACCTGTGTACTATTTGAACACACAAAGTTGAACACAAACGAACACACACATTTCCACATACACATACTCACGAGCAATCACATGTACACACACGTACTCATCCCCCACACACTTGTGCACACAGACAAACTCATTTAGACCCTTGTTACAAGGACAGAGATTCACACACTACAGACACAGACGCACTCACAGACTCACGTCTGACTCACTCCATACGGGCTCATCACATGATCATGCACACGTTCACACGTACACTCGCACATCATCTCACACACACACACACACACACACACACGCAGAGCTCTCACGCACGCCTCTGGATGGGGACCCTTGGCAGTGTGTGGGCTCTGTGTTGTCTCCGTGTTCTGAGTACACGCGGGTTACGCGCCCGGCCCGCCCCGCCAGGCCCCGGGAGGGTCTCTCGGCTCCCCGGCTGTCCCTGCACGACCGCGGGCAGGGCTCGGCCTGAGAGGCCCGTGTGGGCAGCCCGGGGCTGCTGTGAGTCCGCGGCGCCATCCTGAACCCCGACCCCCTCCCGTCCCCGGACCATGGCCGGCAGCTGGGACCCGCTGCCGTGACGACCTAGTCTGCCCGAACACTTCTGCATGGACCCCGACACGACACGGGGTGACGCGTGTCTGGCTGGCAACACCAGAGGAGAGGACGCGGGCAGCAAGAAACAGGACCGGGCGAGGCGACGCCTCCAGGGGGCGCTGCCACGGACGGCGGCTTCTTGGTTTTCCCACCCCCCAGGTTTGGTTTAGAAGGAGCAAGGGCCCCTCCAGGAGGGAAAGGGGCGATTCCATTGGCCTGGGGGCCCGGGCTCCCTCCCCGGTGCTCCCCAGCCCCCGCCTCGTCTGGGAGGACAGTACTGGCCACCCCCTCGGACACCTGCCCGGGGCCCCGCCCCCCAGCACCTGGTGCCCCCCAGCTGCCCCGGCCGCTACCCAGCTCGGCCTCTGGGGGGCGCCCCTGCCCTCAGCGGCCAGTGGCTCGGGGCTCTTTCCCTGACCCAGCCCACAGCAGGGACCCCCCCACCCATGGTCCTCGTCCTTCCAAGGGGGTCCTGGGGGCCTGCAGTGCTCCTTGTTCTCCCCGAACACGTGCAACGTTGGGCCCTGGAATCGGGTGCAAGTGGACTCACGTCTGCACACGTGAGACTGGCCTGGGTGTGCCCCCTCCCTTGACCCCAGCCCGCGGTGAGCACTGTGCATCGAGTCCCCAGCCTCCCACAGAGAGCCAGGGGCCCCGCGGGGGTGGAGACAGGGCCAGGATGCCCAGGGGCACAGGGGCCCCCAGACCTCGTGACCGGAGAGGAAGATTCTGGGGCCCCCAGACGTAGAGCGGGCTGGGGCGTGGGCCCAGGCCAGCCGGACACAGAGCTGGCAGCGGGCCCTGGGGTTCGGTTCCGGTACTGCTGCCGCCCCACGGATCAGAGCATCCTCCCAGGAGGCCCGGCTGAGCCCACCTGCCCCGGGCCAGGCGCCGGGTCCAGTCCGAGGGTGTGGGGACGAACACGGGGACAAGGGCGCAGAGGGGGGACACAGCCGCGGACCCCACAGCAGGGGGCCCGGGGCCCCACCAGGAGCACTGTGAGGGGAGAGGCACAGGCCAGCTAGCTTGAGGGCTTCTCAGGACCCCCGGTACCGAGTGCGAAATGGGGCCCAGCTCACCGGGGCCTGCTCTGGGCTCAGGACACTCGTGGGTGGGCACCAGTGGGCGCCCTGGCCCGGCGGGGCCCTCTCCTGCCTCTCCCGCTTGGGCTGTACACACACGCCCGGCTGAGACGCGTGCAGGCAGCCCGCTGGGCCCCGGGGGGCAACTGCCCAAAGCCCGCTGCCCCCCGCCGGCCACCCGTCCTGTCCCCAGAGCCCTCTGGGAGAGCCTGCCCCAGGGTAGATGGGACTGCTGGGAGGGCGACAAAGCTTTGTCTCACACTCAGGCTCCGTCACACACTCTGTGTGTGTGTGTGTGTGTCTTTGTGTGTGTGTGTGAGATGGCTCTAACCCGCTTCCTCCCCACCACACACCTCACCTAGGAAACAACGTGGGAGGACTGCCTGGAGGAGGTGATGGGGTCTGAGATGGTCCCAGGATACAGGTAAGGATGTGTGTGTGCACACATGCGTGTGTGCATATGTGTGTGTGATCCAGGGTGTGTGTGTGCATGTGTGTGTGCATATGTGTGTGTGACCCAGGGTGTGTGTTCATGTGTGTGTGTGACCCAGAGTGTGTGTGTGTGTGTATGTGTGTGTATGTGTGTGTGCGCATGTGTGTGTGTGACCCAGGGTATGTGTGTGTGTGAGACCCAGGGTGTGTGTGTGTGTGTGACCCAAGGTGTGTGTGTGACCCAGGGTGTGTGTGTGTGTGTATATGTGTGTGTATGTGTGTGTGTTTGTGTGTGCGTGCACGCGCACGGTGGCTTCCCTGCTTCAGCCCCGGGCCGTGCCTCGCAGGCCTGGCGTTCAGGCGGGGTCTGCAGACTCCCCTCCCGCCCAGGGGTCGGCCGTGCCTGGCGGGGCGGCCCCAGAGCCGTTATTGTCAGTCTGGTCTGCAGGTCACTGTTTCCGGCTCCGACACGGGGTCCCGGGGCGGCTGCCTGGGTGGGGCTCAGGGAGCACCGGCACAGGGGCCTCCCGGGAAGCCCTGCCCAGGCCCTGCCGGACCCCGGAGCCCATCCAGCTGCAGGCACTGGGCGCTGGGAGGGCACGGGCAGGGGTGATGCGCCCCACTGCACCGCAGCCCCCCACACGCCCCCTCCCAGGGCCTCCCCAACCCCGCGCCTCAGCTGCACACTTCAACCCCTCGCCCAAGCCCTTGCCCCAGCCCCGACCCCAACCCCTGACTCAACCCATCACTGCAGAAGCTACTGGCCCCGGCCTTGGCGTGCGCCAGGATGCAGGAGTCGGAGAAGAGGGCGTGGGCCCTGCCCTGCCCATGGTAGGCTTAGACGCAGGTGAGGCCTCCCCCCCGGCAAGGATGGGGAAGCCCCCCAGGAGGCCTCTGCCTGGGAATCTGGGAATTCCGGGCCTGCCTTGCCCAGACTCTCAGTAGAGATCCATGAACGGGGGTCACAGAGGCCCAGACTGCTAGCCCTGTCACTCCCTTTGAGGGGCGGAGAGGCAGAATTTTGGGGGTGCTAGGTGACTAAGTCCTGGCAGGAGAAGATTCAGTGCCATCCTTGGCACGAGAACAGCAGGTCACTTGCCCTAGTCACACACGTGTGATATATGTGTGTAATACACATGTGGTACATGACCTGTCAAAGGCTCTGATCTACCCCCAAAGAGAGCATTTTCCTATCAGCACTACTAAGTGTCATCATCATCCTTCATCCATCCATCCATCCATCCATCCATCCATCCATCCATCCATCCATCCATCCATTTATCCTTCTCTCCGTCCATTCATCTAGCTATCCATCTGTCTGTCCATCCATCCATCCATCCATCCATCCATCCATCCATCCATCCATCCATCCGTGCACCCACCCACCCACCCACCCATCCTCTCTTTGCTCAACACACAGCACTGGGTCCTTCTTCCTTGCTGGGGGCCTTGGGGGGGAACCGGGCATTTGCCTGGCTGAGGGGCTCCTTCCCCCGCCTTCCCCTGGCATCCGGAGCCGGGCATGATAAATGCTGGGTTCTGAGAAGTAAATAAAATCAATGTGAAGCCACTTTGGAAGTTAAAAGCACAATTAGCATGCGCGCCCTGCTGTAAGGACTGTCGCCGAGCCTCCTCAGCCCGGCCACTCGCCCTTGATCACAGGAGAGAGGCAGGGGATGAGGAAGCCCCCACCATGCCCAGGCGGCCGCTGGCCTGGCCCCACTGCGCTACCCACAGCTCAGAGTGGGGGAGGGGGGGTCAGGGCCTCGCCTCCCTCCGGGCAACTGATCTGTGACACCCTCATTGGTGTCTGCAGCCAGGACCCCTGAGCCACCAGCCGCCAGCCTCCCCTCTGTGAAAGGAAGACACACATGCTCATGTCTGCACACATAAACACATGCAAACATACATGCAGCACATCACAACACATGCACAGGTGGACGTGTGAACACGTGTACATACACATGTGAGCTTGTGAGCAAATACACACGCAGGTACATTTCTTCACAGACCCTTTCACCCTGACCATCTCCTCTTGCGCTCGCCCCATGGGTGAGGACCCACCCTCAGGGGGCATAAGCTGTTGGTGGTGCTCGGAGCCCTGTTTGGGCTTTGGGCAAGCCCCCCCTCTGATGGGGGCATGTGGGTTGTGGGGGTCAGAAGGCCTCTCTCACTGGCTCGGGAAGGGCTCTGTCCTCAAAAGGGGGCACCGATTTCTGCTATAGCCACAGCCTGATGGACCTAGGGAGTGTGGGGCCCAATGAAATGGGCTGTACCCAAAGGGCAGGCACGGGACCCCGTGCAAGAGTCAGCAGCTGCACTCCATCCATTCAGCCATCCATACAGCCATCCATCCATCATCCATCCACCCATCCATCCATCATCCATCCACCCATCCATCCATCCATCCACCCATCCATCCATCCATCCATCCATCCATTCATCCACCCATCCATCCATCCATCATCCATCCATCCACCCATCGATCATCCATCCATCCATCCATCCATCCATCCATCCACTTGCCCATCCATTCATCCGCCCATCCATACACACACACCCATCCATCCATCCATCCATCCATCCATCCATCCATCCATCCATCCATCCATCCATCCAGACAGAGGTGGGGGGCTCTCTGTGCCCCAAGGGAGATGCTAATGAGAGCAGTCTTGGTTTCGATCCCCCTGACTGCAGGCCAGAGGGAGGCTGGGGCCCCAGGGACCACTGACCAGCTGGGTGCTTCCAAGAGTGCCCGGGCCCCCACCGACACCCGCTCTGCGGAACCAGAGGCGGAGAAGTGGGTTCTGGGGTGCAGGAGGGGCCAGAGCGAGGGCAGGGGAGAGGTGGGGGAGAGCGGCCAGTGCTGTGCTGTGCGTGCAGGCCCAGGGGAGACCCTCAGCCCCCTTCGGTCCTGCCCTGTGATGTCCTTTCTGGTTTCAGGGTCCCCAGCAGTGCCCTGGGGCCGCCCCCGCCTCTGCTCCCCGCGGGTCAGCGCCGGGCTCTCCCTTGACCGAACCTCAGAGGAGCCCCAAGACTGCAGGGGGAAGGGGCCCTTCTGAGGGGTCTCTGGCCAGGTGACACTGGCCGCTGGCCGGGGCCCAGCCCCCCACTCCGGTCCCTCCTCTGCCTGCTGTGTGTCCTGGGCAGAATCACCAACCCCTTCTGTGCCCCAGCAACGAGCTCCCCGCAGAGGGCGGTTCAGGGCTGGATCAAATCAAGGCCCGTCGCGAAGGCCGCCCTGGAGCTGGGGCCGGGCGGCCCCGTGCGCCCGGGGAGGGGGCGCGGGGGCCAGGTGCCGGCCCATCCCCAGCCGGCCTCGCGGCAGACAGCGAAGGGGCCTCCCTGGCGAGGTGCGGGCGTCACCATAGGAACCGGCTCCCGGAGGCGCAGGGGAGCGGGCAGGGGCGGGGCGGGGGGCTCGCGAGGCCTGCAGCTGCGCCCACGGCCCGGCTCCCCGCCCCCTCCGGGGGGGCAGCGGCACCCCCACGCCGGCCTGCCCGGGGCCCCGCGGCCACCGGCAGTTGCTAGGACACAGGCGCTCCGCGAGGGGCCCGCGGTCACCCTCCGAGAACACGCTGTGTCCTCTGCATTTATTCATTAATTCACTTAATCCGCGGGCCGTGGGCAGCTCCGCAGGGCACGGGCCTGCGGCCAGCCGGGCTGCAGTGGCGGGGCTGCGTCCACCAGGGGGCGCGCGGGGCTGCGGGGGCCACACCTGAGCCGGCTTCTGGGCCGGGCCTGGGGCTGCGGGGGCTCGGGGCCGGCCGGGGAGGGGGTCCCGGGCTCCGGCCGAGCGTTCAGCGCAGCTCCCGGGCCGCCGGCCGCAGCGGGGGTCAGCGGGCGAGAATGCTCACGCACGGACCAGGGCAGCGGTACCGGTACCGGTACCGGAACCTCCCGGGTTCCTGGAGAGCCGGAGCCGCGCCCTCAGCCCCTCGGCCTGCGGGCCCACGCACGGCCTGGAACCCTGGCTCCCACCCCTCCACCCACCGGCCAAGACGGGGACCCTTGGGGCTGAGAGAGGCCAAGTTTCTGGGGCTAGTGAGGGCCTCTGCTGCCGGGGGTCCGGGGGGCGACTGCTGGCACTCCTGAGGGCCCAAGGAGAGGCCCTTCTGGGGAGCCGGCACTGCAGGGGTGGGGCGGGCAGGGCCCGGGGTCAGGGGGTGGGAGGGCCCGGGAGTGGACTGCAGGGCCTGTGCAGGGCCAGGGAGGGCCGGGCAGGGCAGGGCCGGCCCTGAGAGCCATGTGCAGCCCCAGAGCGGGAGGGCCGGAAGCCCGGCCAGGCAGGCAGGGGTGTGGGGCGCGGGCCGCAGAAGGCTCTTCCCGTCTCAGTTCACGGGAGCGGCACATGCATGCACACCGTGTCCCCGTGGCTCACCCTGGTGCCCACCCACCGAGCCCCCCCCCAGCATCCTGCACACCCGGTCCAGCCCCCGCCTGCCCCTGCACCCCCCGCCTCTTCCTGCCGTCCTGAACACAAGGTCTGACTCCTGAGCTCGGGGACTGCCCTGCCCCCTCCCCGTGTCGCCGCTGCCCTCCCCACCAGGGTCCTGGCACCGGGGGCGCCTGCCGCCACAGAGGACGGCAGAAGGTGGCGAGCAGCCTCCCCAACAGGACGCCAGCGTCGGGGAATCGCCCACAGACGTAGAATCCCCGGACTCTGGCCCAGGCCTGGTGCTCCAGGCAGGGTGGTGGAAAGAGCTCCCCCCCCCACCGCCCCGGCGTCCCCCGCCCCCCTCAGGTGCGGGGGGCGGCAGGCAGCCCTGATTAACTCGAGGACCCTCATGACTCAGCGCTGCCCGAAGGGAGCTTGTTTGATTGATGACGTGGACAGTCAGAGCTGTGAATCCACGCCGGGAAGGCGCAGGGGGGAGGCCGGCAGGCTCTATTTCTGACTCTCGCAGGGGTGACGAGGGGGACGGAGGGGGACGGAGGGGGACGGAGGGCCCGGCCAAGGGGCTTCACGACACGGCCTCGCTCCTCTGACGCTCCGGGGAGCGCGTGACTGGGCGCGTGCAGGGGGGTCCGTCTTTGTGCCCGCCCGGGCGGGGGTCCCGCTTCTCCCCCTGCTCGGGCGGCCCGGCCACTTCTGACTGAAGAGGCCGCCCTGACTGAGCGGGAAACTGAGTCCGGGTGGTCTCCACCGAGACCCACGGGCGCGTCTCTCTGTCTCCCTCCGCCCTCGCCCCCCTCACCCCCCCCCCCCGCCCAGCCCCCTGGAGAGTTTCTCTCCGTGGACATAAGCCTCCGAGACGCTGAGGGGGCCGGGGCCGTGTTCTGGGTGCTGGCAGGAAGCCCCCACGCCCCGGCCCCGCCGCCTGCTGGGGTGCAGGGTGCCCCCGTCACCCCCAGACGTGCAGGGTGTGGGTGGGTGCCCCGCGCCCCTCACCCCTGCTCTGGCCTTGAAACCGGCCGCTCCCGCCCGCTCGGCTGGGACCGTCTCTGCCTCACCCCGCAAAGCTGAATCTCGGGTCCGAGCAGGAGCTGGCGGGAGGCGTTTGGGGCAGGAGACCCTGGCCCGGGCCCCGAGGGGGTCTGGAGCACTGCCGGCGCGGGTCCCAGATGAAAGTGAAATAAAGAGGAATGGACAGAATGCCAGGGGCAGACCCTGCCTGCGGAAGGGGCCGAGGCCTGAGGCTCCCAGCGGGCGGCCCTGGAGGGCCTCGGGGCCGGGCTGGGGAGAGCGCAGTGGGCAGCGCATGTGCCTTGCTCTGTCCCCGGCGCCCACCCCGCCGCCCCAACCCCCACCCGGGCCCCGCCAGGAGTGACCCCGGAGCCAGGAGTGGCCTGTGAGCAGAGCTGAGCCCTGCCAGATGTGACAAACCAACAGCAACAAAACCTCAGGGGCGTCTCCGGGTCCCGGCTCGGCCCTCGGGAGGCTCTGTCCACCGTGGCCAGGGGCTGAGGGTCACCTTCGGGGCTGGGTGCTTGGGGGCGCGGCGGGGAGAAGAGGAAGTCAGAGTGCCTGGGAGGGACCAGAGTGACAGTGCGGGGGCCAGGGAGTTTGCCCAGCGTGCAGCCGAGCAGGGCTCGAACCCCTGTCACCCCACTTGGTCCCGTGAGCCCCGCCAGGAGTGACCGCTGAGCACAGAGCCCTGAGCACCACTGGGTGTGGCCCCCTAACCAAGGCAAAGCACAGTACCTGTGAGTCTCTGGGCCTCAGTTTCCCCATCTGCGCTCTACCTCCCGGGCGCTGGGCCGGGGCAAGGAGGCGTCTTCACCATCCCTGGGTGTCTGGGGTGGAACCGTCTCAGGCTTAGAGATTCTGGGGTGCTGAGCCCCCCAGGACCGACAGACCCCACCCCCCGCAGGCGTCCCCTCGGGCTCCTGCTCAGTCCCGGCGCGGGCGGGAGTGGTGGGGGCTGGGGGGCCCCGGGGGGCGGAAGGCCCGGAGATGGCGCTTCTCCTGGCCAGCTCTGCCCCCTCGGCGCCCCCGGGTCTGGGGCCACCCCACGCCCTGTGCAGGCTGCCCCCCCGCCCGCCATTGTCCTGTGGCTCTGGACGGCAGGCGGGGAAGAGCCTCTGGGAAGCCCCGGCCCGCGCCCGTGTGCCAAGCAGCCGGCGGCACATGCCCGGGGGCCCAGCTGGCATCTGTGTCCCCCAGAGCGGTGGTCGGTGGTCGCAGCCTCCCTCGAACCCTCCAACCCGAGGAGTCGGCCCCGAGAAGCTAGTGCTGACTGGGGGTCCCACACGTGTCCCGCCGAGACCAGAGCCAGGCCAGGGCCGTCGCTGACAGACAGCCCCCCCCCCCCCGCCGGGAACTGGATCAGGCTGGAGCCCGGACCCTGCCCCCACCCCAAGGGCACAGGCTGGAGGCAGCTGTTGGGGCCGGGTGGGGGGGCTGAGGGGGGCAGGCCTCCCTGCAGTCTGCTTTCCCAAACCCCTCGGGACAGGTGTGCCAGCCCCCTTATGGGGGTCACTGCCTCCCCGGGGCGGGCCCTCACTCTCCGCAGCCGAGGGATGGAGCCAGTCGCCCCCTTCGGACTCGAACCCTGCGCTTCGGACACAGAGACCCGTGGGGAAGGTGGGCCGCTTTCTTGCCCGGGTCCGGGGAGGGCCGGGCGGGAAGGGTGCTGGCGGGGGGCCCCGAGGGTGTCCCGGGTGCACTGGGCACCGCGCAGCCTCCCCAGAGCTCGCGACTCAGTGTGGGGGCCCGCCCCCCGCCCCCTCCGCCTTGGCCGGGCCCCAGCCTTCCCGACCTGCCTGCAAAGGATAATTTTGGAGGCTGAGGTCAGGGTCCTCCCGGGGAGGAGAGGAAGGGGCAGGAAGGCGTGGCCAGCGCCCTGGACCAACCGATCAGTCAGTGCGAGGTCCAGGCTCTGCCTGCCGGTCGCTGCTCTCCTGCTCCGAGCGCCCCGGGCCGAACCGACACCGCAACGCAGGACGAGTGACCGAGTAAAGGACGGATGTCCCCAGCTCCTGCTCCCCGTGGCAGGGGTGGGGCCGGGCGGCCACGGGGGAAGGGGGTGGGAGGCACCAGTGCCCTGTGCCCACGGGGCCGCCACCCCGACCCCTCCCAGGGGGCTGCCCGCCGCCTTCCCTGCTCTGCTGACCCCCAGACGCAGACGGGCCTTGCAGGGGCAGGAGGGCCCCTGGGTGGGGCCTAGTCTCCCCCCCCCTTGTACCCCCTGGGCAGGGCGCCCCCATCCCTCGGGGCTGGCCGGTGTGTGCCTGGGCGCAGCTGAGGGTGAGGGTGAGGGTGTGTGAGCTCGCCTCCTGCCTCTGTGTGTGTGTGTGTGTGTGTCCCCGTGTTTGCGTGTGTTTCTACATCTGTGTGTCTGTGTCCGTCTGTGTGGGCTCATTTCTGACTCTGTGCGGGGCTGTGCCTATGTGTCTGTGTAAGCGTCTGTGTGTCTGCGTGAGCGTGTATGTGTGTCTGTCTGTGTGGGTTTATTTCTGAATCTGACTCGGTGTGGGGCTGTGTCTGTGTGTCCCTCTCTGAGTGCGTTTATTTCTGACTCTCTGTGTGGGGCTGTGTCTGTGTGTCTGTGAGTGTCTGTGTGTCTGTCTGTGTGGGATCATTTCTGACTCTGTCTCTGTGTGGGGCTGTGTCTGTGTGTCTGTCTGTGTGGGATCATTTCTGACTGTCTTTGTGGGGCAGTGTCTGTGTGTCTGTCTCTGTGGGATCATTTCTGCCTTGTCTTGGTTTCATCTTTTTGTGCGTCCTCGTTTCTCTCTGTGCCTGTGTTTCTGCGTCTGTGTGGGTCTGTGTAATTATGCACGCATGTTTCTGTCTCTGGGTACCTGTGCTTGCCTGTCACTGTGTGTCTCTGTGTGTACCCATGTTAGTGTGTGCTTGCGAATCTTCCCTATTTGGGCAGCGCATCTGTTTTTGGCTCCCGGGCCCCACCCCTACCCCCACCCCACCCCCACCCTCACCCCGAGAGCCTGTGATGGGTGTGGCGGGGGCAGGTCTGTGCCTTGTGCGGTTCGGGGGGCGGGGCCGGGGGTGCGTGAGCATCAGGCTCCGAGGCTGGGGCCCTGGCCACGTGGCTGGAGTGGACACTGCTGGCCTGGCCCTAGGCGCAGAGTGCACGTGCGCGCAGAGTCCAGGCGGGGCTCAGGTCTGCGGACACCAGAGCGGGTCGGGTTTTGAACTGTGCCCTGCCTGGCGCTCCCGGCCGCGGCACTTGTGGGGCACCGGGGACCGCGTCCCCTCCTCCTCCTCCTCCTCCTCTTCCTCAGCGCCGCTCGGCTCCGCTTGTTCGCGGGCGTTTACCGGGGCGCGGAGGCCAGGCGCCGGCTGCGCCCTGCGAGCGCGCGTTTGTGTTTTTCCAGGTGCGGGCCCCATGGCTTCGGTGCTCGGGACTCTGGCGATCACGGTCCTGCTGCTGCTCTCACGCCTGTGTGTCCAGCGCGTGGCCCAGCGACTTGCCCGAGGGCTGCGACCCTGCCCGGGCTCGGGACCCGCCCCCGGTGCCCGGCGCGCCCGGGGATGCGCTCCCGGGACGCGCCCCGGCGGGGGCACGTGCGCCAAGCGCCCGCGGGGTACCTACGCCCCCCGCCTAGCCAGGGGCGCCCCGGGCGCGCGGCTGGCCCTCCGGGACGGCCCCGTGGGGTGGGTTGGCCCCGCGAGGGGCGGGGGTCTTCGCGACTGGTCGGCGCCGGCCTCCTGCGCACGCAGACGGGGGCGGGGGGCGGGGGCCCCGGGGGGCGGGAGGTACGAAAAGGGCGGCGCGCACGCCGGCGGTAGCAGCTCGGTGGCAGCAGTGGAGGGCGCTGCACGACCCCCGACGCAGCCCTGGCTGTCCCCTCGCCGCGCGCTGTCCGCGCCCCCTTCCGCGTGCGCAGCCAGAAGCCCAGCGCGGCGCCCGGAGCCGGACCTGCGCCAGCGCCGCTCCCGGGACCGCGACCCCGGCCGCCCCGCGATGACCGCGACCGCAGCCCTCCTGCCCGCCCTCTTGCTCCTGCTGGCTTCCGGGCCCACTGCCCATGGTGAGCGCCCCCCGCCCGCGCCCCCGCCTGCGGGAAGCGCCGCGCCGCCCAGTGCCCGCGCCGCGCGCAGACTCTCCATCCCGTGCGCCCCGGCGGCCGCGCGTCCCGCCTAACCCTAAGCTCCGCGCCGGGGTCTCCCGCCGGCTCCCCGAGCCCCCCTTGGGTCGGCCTGCCCGGCTCGGGGGTCCCGGGGGCCGGGGGAGGCGGGAGACCCCCGGCGCTCGCCTCCCCGCGCAAGTGGCGCTCGGAGACTGTGCCGGCGCGCCGAAGAGGAGGTAGGAGACGCGCGGGGGATGCGGGGGTCCGCGGCGGGCAGGTTTCGGGGCACAAGTTTGGGGCCCTGTGGGGGGACGGGGCTGGGGGGCGCCGGCTTGGCTGCGGTCGACCCCCCGTTTCAGCCGGAGCCCCTTTGCGTAGCGTTTCTCTCGGCGAGGGGCTGCGACACTTCTGCCTGCCGCGGCCATCTGTCTCTGACAGCCCGGGGTCCCCCCCCCCCGCAGGGTCTCCGCGGCCCCCTGGACCCCGAGAGTCTCTGGGGCGGGTGGTGGGGACCGTCCGGAGAGCCCGAGACAGGGTGGGAGTAAATTTGCAAGGTGGGCGCCTGTTTAAACGGGTCCGGACCTCAGCCCCGCGCGCGACAGAAAAACCTGCGTCAGTTTCGTAGGAAGAGTCGGGGGTCGGGATAGGGGGTGGAAGTAGGGCGCCTGCTTCCACCACGGACCCCCGACCCTCACCTGCCAGTCCCCAGGTGCCCTGTGCGGGTGGTCCCCTGCCCGCACGTCCCCCCCACCTCTCCCGGCTTTGCCCTGCGGGTGGGGGGGTGTCTGGCTCATGACCCCTCGTCTGAGTCCCAGGAGGGGCTTAGAATCGGGGGTCTCCTTGTTCTCTGGGGCGAATGAGGTGTCTGAGCCCCTCAGACCAGCAGGCAGGGCCGGGGCGCTCATGGGAGGGCAGGGAGCGGGCTGCGGATGCCCCCCTGAGCGGGTCCAGGGAAGCATCCTCTTGGTTCCTGGGCCTTCACAGGGCAGAGGGGCTGTTGGTGGTGGTGGGGGGGTGCCTGAGGGGGCTTTGCCCTGACCCGGGGCCTGGGGGGTGAACGGGTGCCCTGTCTCGTGCCTCAGGAGCTGAATGTCTCCCGGCCTGCCACCCCCAATACGGATTTTGCGAGGATGACAACGTCTGCAGGTAACAGAGGGGCACGGTGGGGAGGGATGGCAGCTGGGGGGGCACTGCAGGATTCCTGGGGGCCGGGGGCCTCTCCAGGGCTCTTGGGCCCCAGTGCAGCTGCAGTAAACAGCTTCCTCGCCCACCCCCAAACTAAGGGGCAGTGGAGGGAGAGGGGCCGGGGCGCTGCTGGCCGGCTCTGCTTTCTCTGCCATGGGGGGGTCTTCCTGGGAGGGGGCAGCCCTGCAGAGCCCCTTGGCAACAAGCAGCTCTGCTCTGGGGCCTTTTGGGGGCCCCCACACTGCTCCTTCCTGTCCCCCCATGAGCTTCTCCACGCAGGAGCCTCCGGACCCCGGGGGCCTGAGTGGCAGGGACAGCGTGGGGTCCAGAGGCAGCACCTGTGCCCCTCACCCCCTCCTCGTCCCATCTCCCCCCGCCCACAGGTGCCAGCCCGGCTGGCAGGGCCCCCTGTGCGACCAGTGCGTGACCTTCCCTGGCTGCGCCCACGGGTTCTGCGTGGGCCCCTGGGAGTGCATGTGTGAGGACGGCTGGGACGGGGACCTCTGTGACACAGGTGGGCACCCGACCCCCACCCGCCCGGCCCCTCCCCCACGCCCTGCTCTCCCGCCCTCGCCCTCGCCCTCGCCCTCGCCCAAGGCAGCCTGGCAGGGGCTGGGGAGGTGGGGAGTCCAGGTTGGGAATAGGTGGCCTGTGCCCCCCAGACGTGGGAGTTGCAGACCCCCACTCCACAGACCCCCACCCCTGGTGGAGCCGCGGGAAGGGGAAGGGCTAGGGCTGGAGGGAGGGGCCGGCTCTGGGAAATTCTCAGGGGAGCTGATTAAGGAGACAGCCCGCAGCCTGGCAGGGGAGGGGGAGGGAGCTGGTGGCGGGGGGCAGGGGGGCTGGGGGCCGGGTTGGGGGTCGAGCAGTCTGAGAAGTGGATAAGACGCAGATTGGCGTTAGCTGTTGATTGAGCTAATTTATGCACTCCCAGGCCCGCATTACCCGGGCTCTGCTGCCTCGCCTGGGGGAGCGTCTCGTCTCGTCTCGGGTGGGGGGCTTGGGCAGACCTGCGCGAGACACCGACACTGAGGCACAGCAGACCCCCCCCCAGCCGCAGCAGGGCAGCCCCCAGGCTCAGCGGGGTGGCAGAGAGGGAAACTGAGGCCCTGGGACGCCACACACCCCCAGCTCTGCAGGGGCCCCCTGGAAGGAAATTCTGAGGCTGTAGTCGGCGCCCCTGGATATACGGGCTTCACGCGGAGCCCCCCAAAGGCCTCGTCATCCTCGTCTGGGGGCCCCCAAAGCTGCCACGTGGAGCAGGGCCCACAGTGCCAGCCCACACTGACCCCGGCAGCCCCATCGGTGCCCAGGGCATCTCCACAGTGACCTTTGGGGTCCCAGAAAGCTTCCGGGGATGGAGGGGCTGGGCCTCTAAAGGCATGGCCCTGCCCCACCCCACGCTGGCATATTTTTCTAGATGAACTGGGTGGACAAAGGGGCCCACCTCCCGGCTCAGAGTACTGGGCACCCCCACCGGGCAGGCAGCCCCCTCCTCCTGGGACGGTGGGGCGGGCCGGGCTGGGCTGGAGCCTGCTGGACCCGGTGCCTGAGCCTCGCCGTGATGGATCCTCTCTGCTCCCGCACCCGGCCCGCCGCCTCCTGCTGATGGATTGCGGCTCCCTGCCAGGCCCGCAGCTCTTGCCCAGAGACCCCAAGTGTGCCGGGTCCCCTCCCCCCCACCCGGGCGCCCTGACTCAGGGGTCTTTACTGGGCCTCCTGTGAGGCCAGCGAACCTCAGAACCGTCCCAGGCCCCCGCAGAGGGGCCAGGCAGGCCCAGGAGGATGCTCTGGACAGAGGCCGGCTCCCTCCAGCCCCCCAAGCTCAGGGTCTCCACGGCCCGAGCCCCCCGGCCTGTGCAGGAACCAACTACGTGCCGGGAGGAGGAGCCGGGGGACAGCCGGGTGTTGGGGTCCTGTGGCGGGGGGGGGGCCGCCGCGCTGCAGAGAGCCGGTGGGCTTGTGCCTTTAAGAGCTGCTGGCTGCTGCCAGCCCCTTTCCTGAGCCCAGCGCTGGCACAGGACCACCTGGAGGCCGGGCGGTGTGGGGGGTCCCGGCACCAACCTGCTGGACGGAAGCGGAGAGGTGACCTTTCCCACAGAGGGGCGGCACTCCTCTCCCGGCAGGGCCCCCCAGACACGAGGAAGGGGTGTGGAATGGTGGGGGGCTGCCCAGCCGCAAGGCAGGGGTCTGCAGGGATGGGGGAGGCCGGCCAGCAGGAGGCAGGAACTGCGGGGACTGGGACGGCCGCATCCGGCCCTCAGCAGGCCCTGCTGGGCGGCTCTGGGGGTGCCCTCGGGGGAGGGGGAGGGTGACAGGCTGTGCTCCTGCCCCCTGCCCCCCAGATGTCCGGGGCTGCATCTCCATGCCCTGTGCCAACAACGGGACCTGCGTGAACATGGAGAAGGGCAGCTACGTGTGCTCCTGCGCCCCCGGGTTCTCGGGCCGCGACTGCGGGACCAAGGCCGGGCCGTGCGTCATCAACGGGTAAGTACGCACCAGCCGTCGCGCCAGGCCCCGCAGGTCGCAGGTCGGGGCAAGGGGTCCCTCTTCCTTCCAAAGGGTCCTGCAGGCGACTTGGGGGCTTCCCGCCCCGCCCCTGAGTGACAGTGGCTGGGGGCGGGGCCCGAGCCCAGGCTGCAGGGCTCAGTGCCTCAGGGGCTCACCCACCCACCCACCCACTGTATTCCGGGGCCATCTGGGGGGCCTGGCAGGCCTCAGGTGAGGGGGGCAGCTGGGGTGGTCCTCCGTGGTGGGGAGGGGCTGCTCCGGCCCAGGGTTCTGCCCAGCCGGCAGCCACAGGCAGAGGGGCTCTGGGGGCCGGGAGAGACCCCAGCCCAGGTGGGGGAATCCCAGAGAAAAGCTGGTCACAGCTGGGGGGCAGAGCAGCCTTTTCTCCTGCAGAAGCCGCTTATCTGGGGGAGGGGGTCCCCCGGGGTGCCGGAGGCCAGGCCCTTTGTGCAGAGAGTGGTACCCAGGGGCCGGCCCGCCCAGGCCCTTTTCTGTCGCTGCCTGAGGGCTGAAACCCGGAGTGAGAACTCCACAATATTGTGCCTCTGTGCTGCGGGCTGGACACGCTCTGTCAAAACAGAGCCCCCGGGGCTCCTTGAAACCCCTCGGGAGCCCGGGGCAGCCCTCCGGCGGGCGCAGGGCTGGGCTCGAGGGCTGGACGCCCCCTTTCCTCCACCCGGGAGTTTTGGCGTTTACCAGCCGACAGACTGCTCGTTTCAAAGCCCTTGCAGGGAACTAAGCACTCCGTGTGTGTGCCGCGCTCTGGCTCGGAGCAAAGGCTGCCCGCCTGGCCGGGCCGGGGACCCAGACAGAAACCCCCGGGCCTGGCTGGGCCCAGCACAGCGACCCCCAGGGGCTTCCCCGCACAATGGCTGCTGGTGGAAAAACACCAGCCAAGGGCTGGGGGCTGGGGGGTGGGGGGGGGAAGCTGAGGCACCCGCTGGCCTCCTGCTGGCCTTGCTCCTCGCCCCTGGGGACAGAGTGTGGCCCTGGCTTGTCGCTAACGTTGCCTGTCTCAGCCTCAGTTTCCCTCCCCGCGCAGTGACTAACCGCAGAGGTGCTGCGAGGGACGCAGGGTCCCCTGGGGGAGCCCGGCCGGTCCTCCCCGAGGGCCCGTCACCCTGTTGCTCCTCCTTATGTTACAGTTCCCCTTGCCAGCACGGAGGCACCTGTGTGGACGATGACGGCCGGGCCCCCCATGCCTCCTGCCTGTGCCCCCCTGGCTTCTCAGGCAACTTCTGCGAGATCGTGGCCAGCAGCTGCACCCCCAACCCGTGCGAGAACCGGGGCATCTGCACCGACATCGGGGGCGACTTCCGCTGCCGCTGCCCGGCCGGCTTCATGGACAAGACCTGCAGCCGCCCGGTGAGCACCTGCGCGGCCGCGCCCTGCCTGCACGGCGGCACCTGCGTGCGCCACGGCCCGGTGCGCTTCGAGTGCGTGTGCCCGCCCGACTTCACGGGGCCCCTGTGCGGCCGCCGCCGGGCCCCGGCCTCGCCGGCCACGCGCCGGCCCCCCCCGCCCGCGCAGCCCGCCCAGGCCGAGCACCACGTCCTCAAGGTGTCGGTGAAGGAGCTCAAGCCCAGCCCGCCGCTGCTGTCCGAGGGCCAGACCGTGTGCTTCACGGTGCTGGGCGTGCTGGCCGGCCTGCTGCTGCTGGCCGCGCTGGCCGTGCTGCTCTACCACAAGGGCGAGGCCTGGCGGGGCGTCCTGCGCCGCCGCCTGCTGCCCAAGAAGCAGAACCCGCTGCTGCGCTACAGCGGGGACGACCTGGCGGTCAACATCATCTTCCCCGAGAAGGCGGGCACCGTGGCCTTCAGCAAGGAGGCGGCCGCCGCGGCCGACGAGATGTGAGCCGCGTGCCCGGCGGCCCGGCCCTGGTCGGGGGCGTGCGCGGGGCCCGCCGCTGGCGCTCCGTCTTCCTCTTGCTTTTGGAGTTTGTGCTGTGCTGTGTCCCCTCCGGCGGGAGCTACCTGGCCCTGTACCCCCTCTGCGCGGCCGTGTGACGAGGCCGCCCCCCCCACTCCCGCCCTCCCGCACCCCCCCGGGCCCCGGCCCGGCCCCTGGCACCTCCTGCATGAGATAAGAGAATAATAAGAGTTGCATCTCGCTCCTAGTGCAAGATTTAAACATGTGGTTCTTCTCCCTGTGATTCGTGAATCAAAATAATCTCTCAAAAAAAGACCAAAAAAAAACATGGCAACCGAGCCGGGACCCGGGCCGACACCCCTTCCTCCTCCGGAGGGGCCTGGGCCGCGGGGTCCCCGTGAAACCATTACGAATGCCGTGCTCGACCGACCACTGTGACAACCCCCCACCCGTCCGTCTGTCTGTCCTCACTCGCCGTGTCCCACTCACTTACATCCAGTCTGACATCACACCCCCTTCCTGCTTTCAGAGTGCCGTGTGGTAGGCGGAGGCCGCGGGGACCCCCAGGAGGGCGGCCGCGGGGGTGGGGGGGAGGCCGAGGGGACTCTGTCCCCACCCTGCCACAGACTCGCTGTGTGACCCTTGGCCAGTCCCTGCCCCCATCTCACGTCCCCTCCTCTCTCGAGGGCGGGAGGCCGCCTCGGCCACCATCACGACCCCCTCTTGCCCCTCGAGACTCTGAATTAGGAAGGAGAGGGTGCGACCGGGGGAGCCCCGCACCCTAGCAATTAGGGTCTGCCGACAGGGAGTCCGCCGGGACCCCGCGGCTTCGGCCCGGCCCAGACGCTCAGTTGATTGACAGACACCAGTTCCAGCTGCATTTCTCAGAGAGCGTGGGGGGGGGGTGGTGAGAGGGGCCTCCCGCCCCCTTCCCTGTTTGGAAACTGTGGCCCCTTTGAGTCCCAGCCTGTAGTCGGGGGTCGACTCCGGCTGCCCCCACCCCAATCACTCTGAAACCCGACCCTCTCGAGGAGAGGTGTCCCCCAAATTCAATCGCACCTTGAACCACAAGTGCCCCTGGCGAAAATCTGAGCGGCCCCTCAGCCCCCCCCCCGCCCCCCAGCACCAAGGGGAGAAAGTTTCTGGGTTCTGTGGACGTTGCTGCCTGCGGCCCGGCCCGCACGGCGTGGTTCCGTTTGTGTTGCGGAGTTAATGACCCTCAGATCTCGAAAGACCTAGCCAGCTTCTGAGTTATGAATTTACTTTTTTAAAAAAGAGCATCTATTTTTTTTTTTGCAAAAAAAAAGAAAGAAAAAAAGGAAAAAAAATAGAGAGAGAGAATTGGGCCGGAGTTCTGTTCGCTCCGGCTGTGGCTGTCGGCTGCTGAACAGCCCCTGGGAGCCCGTTCGAAATATTTTGCTTCGTAAATAATTTGGTAGGACTTGAGTCCCTTAGCTTTGTTGCGTGTTACCCGCTGCCTTCCCGCCCCCAGCGAGCTGCCCTCGTGTCCCCACCACCGTGCCGTCACCTCACACGCCGCCATGCGTCACCTGCCATGTCACCTCATCATCCCCTCTGGTCTTTCCTCCTCCCGGTTCGAAGCTGGGCAAGGCCCCAGCCCCCTGCCCCCAACACTGCCACCCCCCTCCCCTCCCATCACTGTTCCCCCCTAAGCCCCTCCGCCCTCGACCCCGCTCCCGTCCCTGTCCCCGAGCCACTTGCATCGTCACCACATCTCATTTGGACTGTCACGTTCCCAATGAAAATACAAAAAAGACAAAAAAATAAGTAACTGTTGGCTGCCGGGCAGGTGCCCAGTGCCCTGCCCGGCCTCTCGGCGCGAGGCCGCGGCTGAGTCCGTTGACAGCTCTGATCCTCAGTTTCCCCAAATGCCACAATCTGAGATTGCATGAGAAAGCCAAATTCTCCAAATTCTCGCCTCCGTTTCTCCCGTGTCCCCGACCGCACCCCTCGCCCGACCCCACACCCCTCGCCCGACCCCCCTCACCCCGTCCCCCACCTTCCCAAGTGCCCCCGACCCCCCCGTGCCTCGAGCACACCCCGCGCGATCAGAGTGGGTCAGCAGCCCCCGGCCCGGCCTGCCGAGAGGGACGGTCCCCGACGGCCACGCCGCCTCGTGTGCGTGGAGCAGCCTGTGGTCCCGACCCCGCGGAGCAGCGCGAGGAGAGCGTCGGCCCGAGCGTGGACGGCAGGGACAGGCGTCCCTGAGAGCGGGGACAGGCCAGATACCGGTGGCGCCTCGTGAGCTCTCCGCCCCCCCCCCAGACAAGCAAAAAACATTGTTTATTGAAAAATAAACAAAACCAAGGGCTACAGTGCTGCGTCTCGTGGTTTCTGTTCCCCGCGACCCCCGGCCCCTTCTCCGGGGCAGGCCTGGACCCAGCCAGAGGACGTGGCCCCCCGGCCCTGTCCTTCCCCAGCTTCTTTCACACCACACCCGGGCCCCCAGAGCTGCGGGCCCCTCTCCTGTGTCGCTCTCCCGGGGGGGGGGGGCAGGTGGGCTGGGAAGGTCCCAGAATTGTGGGCGGTGGGGGTTACGGTGGAGTTACGGGGTCGGGGGAGTCTGGAATCGGGGTCAGCTGGGGGAGGCCTGCAGGTCGCAGCCCGTCCCTCAGTCCTGCTGGGCCCGGATTGGCCTTTTTATTTTTTTTTTTTGCAATTTTTATATATTTTATTTTCATGAAGTAGTTCAGCATAGTTCATTACATTCAGACGCCAATCCCAGCACCGGGAAGCGTGTGGGGTTGCTGATTTCACTCTGGGTGAGCAAGCGGTGTGGGTGGGGACCGTCTACTCCCAGGCACACACAGGCTGGATTTTCCCCCCTGGCCCCTTGGCTGCCCCCCTGCCACCCGGCCTCGACCGAGCCTCCCCAGGACCCAGCTGCCGGGGTTCAGACCCCCACCCCGCCGGCACGCAGACCCCCTTCCCGCCCTGAGCCCCTGCGCGCAGGCATGCTCATCCGAAGACCCCGATAAAAAGATGTCTGAATTGGGGGTGGGTGGGCAAAGGGCCCAAACGCTCAGGGCTGGGCTAGAGTGACGGCCAGCCCGGGCCCACCCTATAAGGACCCCAAGCCCCGCCAGGAGTGATCCCTGAGCACAGAGCCAGGAGTTAGCCCCGAGCACTGCCGGGGTGGCCCACAAACAAAAACACCCCCCCAGGGGCCGGAGCGATAGCACAGCGGGTAGGGTGTTTGCCTTGCACGCGGCCAACCCGGGTTCGATCCCCGGCATCCCATATGGTCCCCAAGCACTGCCAGGAGTAATTCCTGAGTGCAAAGCCAGGAGTAACCCCTGAGCATCGCTGGGTGTGACCCAAAAAGCAAAAAAAAATAAAACAAAACAAAACAAAAAACCCCCCCAAACGAAGTGCCCCCGTGGGCAGCAGGGAGAGAGATGAGCGGGGAGCGGCTGGCAGGGCTGCACGGGCACACGCCCAGGGCAAAGAAGGGGAGAGGGGGGAGGGTCTCGGGCAGCCCGGCACACACTGTGCCCGGAAGCTCTCCAGCACTGGGGTGAAATCAGCCACGGGCGGAAGATGCGTGACCAGGTTCATCTGGGGCCGTGCCTGACAGTGCTCAGGGGGCCAGGAGGTGCGGGGGGCCGAGCCCGGGGGTCCCACCTGTGAAACCTGCGCTCCGCCACAGACCCTGGCCCCTGCTCCTGAGGCTGTTTGCTTCGGGTGCTGGGGGTCGTACCCAGGGCCTCTCCCCCGAGAGGAAGCTGCCCTCGCCCCGAGGCACAGCCCTGGCCACGGCAGGTGGGAATTTATTCTTCTTAAGTGCCTTTGATTCTTTTTCCGAAGCGGGAGGACTCACGCGGAGACTGAAGGACGAGAGAGGGGCTGAGGCTCGTCTCCCCGACGAGCTCGGGACAGAGCAGAGCCGGGACGGAGACACAAGAGCACCAGAGCCGCGGCACAGCGAGGAGGGCGCCTGCCTCCCCCGCAGCCCCGAGGGTCGCCAGCACCGCCAGGAGTGATCCCTGAGCACCGCTGGGAGGAACCCTTGAGCATCACCGGGTGTGGCCCAAAAATTAAAAAAAAAAAAAAACGAAGTAAATGAATAAACGAAGCAGGTGCTTTGACCCTGTACTAGTTCTTGAGCCCAAAGTTACTTGTGTCCTACCAAATACCCGGTCATTGCCAGGCACCAATTCTCTTGGCTTTTCTCCGCCTCCTGTTCTGTGGCCGCGAGGGATCAAACTCAGGGCCTCACACGTTGGAGGCAAGTACTCGGTCACTGACCCACAGCCCCGGCCTGGACACTGGTTCCGAGCGCCCACGTTTCTGGTTTCTAAAGTCTCACTGTGCTCCTCCACGCAGGGGCACCGCA
Organism: Sorex araneus; assembly: GCF_027595985.1. Lineage (NCBI taxonomy): Eukaryota > Metazoa > Chordata > Mammalia > Eulipotyphla > Soricidae > Sorex > Sorex araneus. The sequence continues at coordinate 2,558,844 of NC_073304.1, read as the reverse complement.
CAAAAAGCCACGTGGCAGGGCCAGAGTGCCCGCCGCAATACGGACAGCACGACCCACGCACTCGGCGTCCACCGGGAGGGTTGCCAAGGCCACCGGCAGGACCGCGAGAGGCACAGGCAGCGAGCCTGACGGCTCCTCCCTGGCGTCACCGTCTCCCCTGAGATGGGGCGGACGGAGCCGGGAGAGGCCGCGGCTGACGTTCAAGCCAGATTCCAGCCCACGGCTTTCCAGCACTGGTGGTTTGGGTGTTCCGGCTTTTGTTTTTTGGCTGAGCTGGCAGATGCTTTTTCCTCAAAAGCATGTTGGTCACAATACCGATCCAAACTCTGGTGGCACTTGCCAAGGAAAAGGAATAAATGATTCTAAAATACGCAGGGGAGCATCAAAGGCCTGGCAGAGTCAACGTAACTTTGAGAGACAGGTAGAAGTATAAAGGGGTTGTCGTTCCTGACACCAGACGATACTGCAAAGCAAGGGTCCTTCGAGCTGTACGTCTCCGGAAGAGAAAAGGCCTGCAGGTGGATGGAATGTAACAGAGGACCCGGAAATAAACCCACACAGAGATAGACTCTGCCCCCCCGTAAAGGAGTAAATCTAAGGCAGAAAAGAGAAAGTCTCACCAAGTGGCGTTGGCCCCACAGAGAGAATGAAACCACAGCACCAGGTAACACCTTACACAAAAATTAGCGCAAAATGCATTAGCTTTGGCTATTGTAGCTAAAACCATAAAATCACTGTATCACTGTCATCCCATTGCTCATCGATTTGCTCAAGCGGGCACCAGTAACATCCCCATTGTGAGACTTGTTGTTACTGTTTTTGGCATATTGAATACGCCACAGGTAGCTTGCCAGGCTCTGCCGTGCAGGTGGGATACTCTCGGTAGCTTGCCGGGCTCTCCAAGAGGGGTGGAGGAATCGAACCTGGGTCAGCCATGTGCAAGGCAAACGCCCTACCCGCTGCGCTGTCGCTCCAGCCCTAAAACCATAAAACACATAGGAGAAATCAAAGGTAGTAACTCAACATCAGAGATGATTTGGAGTGTCAGTTCCGTTGGCAAGGAGCAAACAGCAAAAGCAAACAAACAGACTGCGTCAGATTTAAAGGCTGAGGGGGTTGAGGAGACATTTCAGAGGTGAGGCGCTTGCCTCACTCACTGCTGACCTGGGTTTGCTTCCTGTGCCAGAACGGCCCTGAGCACCCCAGGAAGCGTCCCTGAGCACAGTGCTAGGAGTAAACCCGAGCCAGGACGGGTGTGCCTCAAAAAAAAGGGGGGAAATAATTAAAAGAATCAATGACCACAATAGAATGAACTACCACAACAATTGTAAAAGGCCACCAAGTGGGTGATATTCACCCAGTGTCCATCAGACAAGAGTCTGGCATCCACAGGGATGAGCAACTCGACATAGAAACAAAACCAAAACCCCCCAACAACAGAACCACCAACCACGGCCCAAAGACCCAAACTGACTGCTTCTCTAAAGAAGACGCAGAGGGTGTAAGTGGATCAACAGGGAAAGTACCGTGTTAAGTGAAATGAGTCAGAAAGAGAGGGACAGACACAGAAAGACTGCACTCGTCTGTGGAATATAGAGCAACAGAATGGGAGGCTAACACCCAAGAACAGTAGAGATAAGGACCAAGAGGTCTGCCCCGTGGCTTGGAAGCAGCCTCACATGCTGGGGGAAAGGCAGCCCAGACTGAGAAGGGAACACCAAGTAAGGGGTGTTTGGAGGGCCTGCTCGGGATGGGAGACGCGGGCTGAAAGTAGACTTCAGACCGAACTCGATGGCCACTCAATACCTCTATTGCAAACCACAACACCCAAAAGGAGAGAGAGAGCAAAAGGGAATGCCCTGCCACAGTGTGTGTGTGTGGGGGGTGGCACGGGGTGGGAGCATAGAGTGGGGTTGGGGGAGGGATACTGGGATTATTGATGGTGGAGAACAGGCACTGGTGGAGGGATGGGTACTCGATCATTGTGTGACTGGAATGCAAGCACGGAAGTTTGTAACTATAATTGCATCTCCTGGTGATCCACTAATAAAAAATTTTAAAAGAGGAGCTGTAAACTGCTAAATAAAATAGTAACTAAATATATATATGTATACATACATGCATACATATTTATATATAAAGACGCAGAGGGGCTGGAGCGATAGCACAGCGGGTAGGGCGTTTGCCTTGCATGCAGCCGACCCGGGTTCGATTCCCAGCATCCCATATGGTCCCCCAAGCACTGCCAGGAGTAATTCCTGAGTGCATGAGCCAGGAGTAACCCCTGTGCATCACCGGGTGTGACCCAAAAAGCGGGAAAAAAAGAAGACACAGAGACCCGAAGACGCCTGGGAGAAAGTTCTCATCCTGCATTATCTGGGCTGTGGAAGCCCGACCCCAGCAACCCGCTGTACTGCGAGAACGGTCCGTGCCCTGGAGGGTGCCAGGGCAGAGGGATCCCAACGGGCTCTCTCAGGGTGTGAAATCGTGGAAAGGGACATGGAGATGACTCCAAGTGTGAAAATGGAAATCCACGTGGCTCAGCAAGGCTGTACGCAAACTACACGAGAGAGATCAAGCAAACGCTACCAGGAAGGGGGGCGGAGAAAGACAGTGGGGAAGGCACTTTTCCTGCACAGGCTGACCCTGGCTCAGCCCCCGACACCCTCTCTGGTCCCCCAAGCTCCTCCAGGAGCACTGCCAGGTGTGGCTCAAAAAATAAATAAAGTTGCCCTTCTAGTGGGCCTGAGAAATAGCCCTGGGGGAAGGGCCTGACCATGCACATGGCCAGTTCGGGTTCCACTCCTGGAGCCACATATGGTCCCCTGGGCACCTCCAGGAGTGATCCCTGACCAAGAGGACTAAGCCCCGAGCACTGTCAGATGTGGCCCCCACAGAAACCAAAAATTGTTAATGGGGGTGGGGCCAAGTCCTGGCAGCACCCTAGCCAGGGTGGCAGGCAGGCAGCCCCCCGTGGGTGGGGACGACCGAGACTGGCTCTCCAGGGGGCATCTCGCAGGCTCAAGGGGAGACTTGAGCCGAGGAATCAGGTTAATGCCGTCGGTGGAAGCTGGACAGAACTAGCGGCCATCACAGAGCGAAGTAGGCCAGAGGCAGAGGGACAAACTGACCGCACTCATCCGTGATTACAATGAAACAAACCACTTGATTGGAGCACTGGCCCAAGAGAGCCAGGCTGGGGAGGGGGGAAGGGGGAGCGGTGGGGGGGACCGGAAGTAACAGGGGAGCACTGTTGGAGGGTGGCTGAGGGCGGGTACAGCCTCCACCAAACCATGACCGCCAGCCGACGGACCGCGAGGGCAGGGCCGGGTCGGGCTGGGAGTGGCACGAGACGGGCCAGGGACACTTCAGTGACTCGCTCTGCACAACCGCACCATCCGCTCGAACTCGAGGGCGGCCTCGTCACCTAAACCACAGCACACACGTTTCAGAAAGGGGGAGGGCTGGAGCGACAGCACAGCGGGGAGGGCGTTTGCCTTGCATGCGCAGACCCGGGTTCGATTCCCAGCATCCCATAGGGTCCCCCGAGCACCGCCAGGGGTGATTCCTGAGTGCAGAGCCAGGAGTAACCCCTGTGCATTGCCGGGTGTGACCCAAAAAGCCAACAATAAAGCAGAAAGGAGAGACAAAGGCTGATCTGGCGTTTACCGGCCCGGTGAGACGTGGGACCGGGGCCGTGAAGCCACTCAGCGAGATCCAGAGCCGATTTCAAGATTAGGAACCAGAGGCCCCTGTGTTGGGGTGGCCAAGAATGTCCTGCATGTCCCCATTGTCTTCCCCGAGATACTCTGTGACCCCAGTCTCAGTCCGTGGGACCACGGTCAGTCCCCGCGTGTGGCTGGCCCCAGCTCCTCTCCCTGTGACCCACACTCCCTACAGGGTTGTTGGTTTGTGGCAGTTTGGGCCACACAATGTGGTGCCCAGGGCTAACTCCCGGCTCTGTGCTCAGGGTGACCCCTGGCAGTGCTGGGGGCACTGCGTGTGGTACCAGGGATGGAGATGCACCCTCCCGGCAGCCCCAGAGACGGCTGTTTGGAGGACACAATCTGGCTGTCTCCAGCCCCAGAGACGGCTGTTTGGAGGACACGATCTGGCTGTCTCCAGTCTGCCAACGTGCTGTCCAGGAAGCGGTTTTATTTTATTTTATTTATTTTTTTGCTTTTTGGATCACACCCAGCGATGCTCAGGGGTTACTCCTGGCTCTGCACTCAGGGATTACTCCTGGCAGTGCTCAGGGGACCCTATGGGATGCTGGGAATCGAACCCGGGTCAGCCACATGAGAGGCAAATGCTCTGCCTTCTGTGCTTTGGCTCCGGCCCCCAGAAAGCATTTCTTGATCATCACCATTTCCCTCCTAGATTGGCCCCCGAGTGGCCCCCGCTGACCAGGGGGAAAGACCTGCCCACTCACTCATCTGATAAAGGATTGATATTCAGCGGATGTAAAGTGCTGGCAGAACTCAACGAGAAAAACAATCCAACCCCATGCAAAAATGGGGAGAGGAGATGAACAGAAACGTCCTCAAAGAAGATCTATAAATGGCTAAAAGGCACAGGAAAATGCTCTCTGTCACTAATCATCAGAGAAACGTGAACGGGAACAGGACATTGCCTTCCCCAGAGCGGCTGACACACCCCCAGGAGAGCAGCCACAGCCAGAGCTGACGTGGATGGGGGCGGGGGACCCTCACTCCCTGCGTGGTAGGGCTGCCAAAGGGTCTGACCTTTCAGGAAAAAACATGTACAATCCTTAAAGAACTAGGAATTGAGTTTCTATACGACCCTGCAAATTCACTTCTTTGAGCGTAACTCAGGGGCCTAAAACACACTCCCAGCCCCCCCCCCCAGCCCTGCCCGCTGCAGCCCTGTTCACCGTAGCCCACACCCGAGAGCGGATGAGTGGGTGAGTCACGGGCCGATTGGCGAGAGACGCGGCCCAGAGACAAGGGGGCATGGAGGAGCGGGCGCCCGCGGCTGGGCTAGTAAGGGGGCCTGGCGGTCAGCCCGCAGCAGCCGGACACAGGCCCCTGCTGGACGCCAGGACTGTCTGGGGAACCAGAGGCCAGGGCACACTTGCATACTGGGGTCCTGTGAACGCAAACAGGTGGGGCCCCGCCGAGGCGGTGGGCACGTGCCGGCAGGGGTGAACACGGGCGAGCCGTGAAGGGGCAGTTCCTACCGCCGGCCCTCGGAGCTTGGAAGAGCAAACTCCAGCGCAGATGGGAGCGATGGCGGGAAACTAGACCCCCGGCCACCCAAATAGTGACTGTCACTGTCACGACGGGGACACAGGGATTGGTGAGAGCCTGGGAACAGCTCTAGTCTCCCCGGAGAGGAGCGGGAGGGGATAGCGGCCAGACTGGCCGGTGCACGGGGGAGGACAGGGCAGCAAGGATGGGGGAGGGAACCTCAGTCAGAGCTCACGGGACTGGGGCCGGGGCGATGGCACAGCGGGGAGGGCGTTTGCCTTGCACGTGGCTGACCCGGGTTCCATCCCTGGCATCCCTCATGCTCCCCCGAGCACCAGCAGGAATGACACCTGAGTGCGGAGCCAGGAGTGACCCCTGAGCAATCTCTGAGCATCCCAGAGTCTCCTCAGGCGTAACCCAAAGAACAAAGAGTCAAAGTGTGTCACAGCCAGACACACGACTTCATCCGAGACAAAAAAAAAGAAGTGGAGAAGGAAGAAAGATCAGAGATCTAGGAAAAGGAACAATTATTTTTAATTTTATTTTATTTTTTTGCTTTTTGGGTCACACCTGGCAATGCACAGGGGTTACTCCTGGCTCTGCACTCAGGAATTACCCCTGGCCATGCTCAGGGGACCATATGGGATCCTGGGATTTGAACCCAGGTCTGCTGCGTGCAAGGCAAACGCCCTACCCACTGTGCTATCTCTCCAGCCCCGGAAAAGGAACATTATTGAATCATAGGATCCCAGAAGAAAAAAAATAAGAGCGAATGGAGGAAAGTAATGGATAGGGGGAATTATCGGTAAAATCTGCCCCCGTCTGAGAATTGACACAGACTCCCAGATGCAGAAAGCGAGAGAGTTTTAAACAGTCAAACTGAGCAGGAAGACACGCCAAGACACGTCATAACTACAATGCTAAAACACGGAGATCTAATCCCTGAGCAGCAGGAGCTAAACCCTCGCGGCCTGGGGGAGAGCGAGCGCCCGAGGGCTGCCCGCGGCTCTTCGGAAGGAAACCCTCCGGGCTGGAAGGGAACTGCACGCCAGCAGGACGCGGCCGGGCACTGGGTGAAACAGGCATCCCAACAAGAGCTCTCTCCCTGCTAGGCTGCAGTTCAGCTCTGAAGGTGTCCCCGCCTGCCGCCGTGACGGCAAGGAGCTCTAGCTGAGAGCTAGAGACAAAGTGAGGGACTCGAGACACCGACACCCAGAACCCGTGTCAAAGGACAGCGACAGGTTCCTTTGTTTCAACAATTTTGCTTGTTTTCAGCGGCCTGAAAACACCAGTTAAAAGGCAGAGTGGTCAGGTGGAGGAAAAGCTCGAACCCCACCTCCTGCAGCTTAGGCGAAACTTGGAGTGCCGTGATAACACACGTTCAAAGCAAAGGTTGGGGAGAAATCTTGCGGGCAAGCAACAGCCTGAAAACCCTACGACAGCCATGCTTGTATCAGAAAAACAGACTTCAAACCACAAAGGTGACAGGCTGTAGCAGTGCACTGTAGCACTGTCGTCCCATTGTTCACTGATTTGCTCGAGCGGGCACCAGTAACGTCTCCAGTGTGAGACTTGTTGTTACTGTTTTCGGCATATCAAATACACCACGGGGAGCTTGCCAGGCTCTGCCGTGCGGGTGGGATACTCTTGGTAGCTTGCCGGGCTCTCCAAGAGGGACAGAGGAATCGAACCCAGGTAGGCTGCGTGCAAGCAGAAAACCTTACCTGCTGTGCTATCACTCCAGTCCAACAACAAAGTTTCAACAGCAAAGTTGATAAAGACAGACATGAAAATTGTACAATGATCAAAGGATCGATATGCCAAGAAAGTTTAACACTCATGAACTTTTTTCTTCCCCCACCAAATTCAACAGCATGGAGGTGTAAAGCAACTAGCAGATACAAAGAAAAATACCACTCAGCAGTTAAGAATCCCGGCGAGCGGGTACCAGGTGCCAGAGAATGCTCCGGACCCCAGACCAAGCCGATAACACTGGAGTGCCCCAGGTGGAGAAGGTGCAGTCTCCCCGCCTCCTCCAGATGGAATCCCGGCGACACTGAGCTTCTACTAACATGGCTCCGCTATGTGGGGACCAGGACTATTTCTCCAGACCTTTCCTGATATACAAAAAAACGTTCAGGAGTGGCTCCTCGCCCCCGAGCAGCCGAGATCCCAGAGGCACACAAACAATCTCGGAACGCAGCGGCTGCTGGCAGTTATACTCCCGGACTGTGAACTACGCTACGGCCCCGTGCAGCCCCGGGAGGGGAAGGGTTTTGTCCCTCGGCCTTTTCCCCCTTGCGGCAGCATGGCGACCACCACCTTTCAGAGCCAACTGGACAGAAAGGTAGGAGCTCGCAGTGATGGGACACACGGGGAATCTTGCAATACGGGGGCAGAACCGGCCCTGCTCCCCGCCCAAACGAGACCCCGAGAAGCCGCCCACGAACAGCTCCTCCATTCCTGAACAGCCATGACCCCAGAGGCACACAAACCAATCTTGGAACTCAGCGGCTGCTGGCAGAAATACCTCTGGACTTAATTACTAAAATACCAGAATTCCAAAACTGCGAAGCCGCTGTCACGGCCGTGCGACATCGTATGCTCTTCATTACCAGCAACAGAAAACAAATGATCTAATGATGCCTTTTCGGCAGGTTTCACTGTTGAGGGGGGAAATCCAAATAATAATAATGGGTTTTCTTTCGAAAATTAAATGTAATCAAAGTAAAGAGAGAGTAAAGTGAAAATCATCTGCCACCCAGGCAGGGTGGGGGGTGAGATGGGGGGTATACTGGGGTTCTTGGTGGTGGAACATATGCACTGGTGAAGGGATGGGGGGTTGATCATTGTATGACTGAGACTTAAACCTGAAAGCTTTGTAACTGTTCTCATGGTGAGTCAATTAAAAAAAAGAAGAAAAAAAGGAAAAATACCAACTAAAAACAATAGTTTGTATTTTCAGGGTCACCTAGCGATACTCGGGGGTTACTCCTGGGGGTTACTGCTCAAGGGACTATATGGGATGCCGGGGATTGAACCCGAGCCAATGATGTGCAAGGCAAACACCCTCCCCGCTGTGCTGTCTCTCCCACCCCACAAAAGCACAGTAGTAATCGGAGACTTTAATGCGACATACCACCACAGGATGGATCACCGAGACGGGGCATCTATAAGGAAATCGGCCTTAAAGAAGGGATGGAAGAGCCAGGCAATAGTGGACACTCACAGGACTGTCCATTCCCTGAAAGCTGAGTGGTCATTCCGCTTCAGTGCTCACGGATCGGCTTATGGGACAGAACACGTGCAGAGATACAAAAAAATATCCTGTAAAATCAAGAAAATAGAAATCATATAAAGTATTCGCTCGGATTAACATGATTTGAAGATGAAAATAAACCGCAAAAAGAAAGCTGGGGAGGAAAACTCTCACACGTGGAAGGTGAACAACAGGCCACTGAACAGCCCCTGGATGGAAGAGGAAGTCACAGGGAAAGAAAACGATTCCCGGAGACGAAGAGTAATGAACGCACGAGCGGGCAGAGATGGAGAGCACAGCAAGAGCTACAGGAACAGGGAAATTCAGAGCCACGTGGGCACCCGCCATCCGCCAGGACAGAACCTCCCCTCGTAGCTCAAGAGACTAGAAGCTGGACAACAAGGAAGCCCAAAATGGAAGGAGGGAAGTAAGAAGAACCTGAGCAGGTGCAGACAATACCGGGCAAAAGGAGCAATTGGAAAGACTGATGACTCTTGGAGTCAGTTTTGGGAGAGAGTCGGGTGGGTTGGAAAACCCTTGACTAGATTCACCAAGGGAAAAGGAGAGAAATCTAATAAGTCAGATTAGAAACGATAAGGGAGAAGTTACGCCCGTACCTGAAAACTACAAAGGATGGCCTGAGGTGGGGGCTGGCGCGATAGCACAGCGGGGAGGGCATTTGCCTTGCACGCGGCCGACCCGGGTACGATTCCCAGCATCCCATAGGGTCCCCTGAGCACCTCCGGGGGTAATTCCTGAGTGCAGAACCAGGAGTAACCCCTGTGCATGGCTGGTGTGACCCCCCAAAAATATTGACTGAGGTGAGTGTGAATAATTAATGCCAGGAAGTTGATCTCTTTTGTGGGGGTGTGCGGGGGGCAGGTTTTGGCCATGTCGTGCAATGCCTGGGCGGACCAAGGGGACCATATTGGGTCAGTCATAGGCAAGGTCTGAACCCTTGTATTTCTTTAGCAATATGCCACAAAATCAGAGCACCAGTAGAATAGGATGAATTTCTGGAATCCCAAGACTGAGTCAGGAGAAAGTAATAATCTAAATAGAAATTACTACTCAGGAAGTAAAGGCAGTAATAAAAAACGTCTCTTAAAAGCAAGAGCCCAAGGCCCATTGGGCTCCTGAGGAAGTGCTCTCAGGCCTTCGAGGAGGACCAAGTGCCCGAGCTTCCTAAGCTCTGCCAGAGTGACGGCTACAGAAACCCTCCTGAACACTTGCTATGGGACCAGTGTACCTTGGTGCCAAAAGCACACAGAGACGTCGCTAAAAAGAGGAAATCACAGGCCAATTTCCCTGATGAACACAGATGCAAAGATGCTCAATAAAATAAAATCCTAGAAAATCAGGTTCAACACATTAAATAAGTCATAAGCCAGAACCAAGTGGTATTTATTCCAGGGCTAAAGGGATGGTTCAATATGCACTAATCAATTAATGTGACATACCATATTAAAGGAAAGACAATATCATATGATCAGTCCCTTAGTTTCAGAAAAAAGATTTGACCAGCTTCAACACCCAGAATATCAATGCAACAAACCCAGACGGGGCAAAGTGGGTAAGGCGTCTGCCTTGCACACAGCCGACCTGGGTTTGATCCCTGCCATCCCATATGGTCCCCCAAACACCACCAGGAGTAATTCCTGAGTGCAGAGCCAGGAGTAGCCCCTGAGCATCACCGGGTGTGACCCCAAGAGCAAAATAAATAAATAAATAAACCTGGGCAAACTATGCCAAGACATTTTGTAATCAAAAGAAGAATGCGGGGGGGGGGGTTATACTCTGATTCTTGGTGGTGGAATATGTGCACTGGTGAAGGGATGGGTGTTCGAGCATTGTACAATGGAGACTTAAGCCTGAAAGCTTTGTAACTTTCCACATGGTGATTCGATAAAAAAATTTAAAATAAAAGAAGGAGGCAGACTCTTTACAGATGGAAGACAGAAGCAGAGCCTCACCTGCGAGGGGCAGCAGTCAGATTCACAGCAGATTTCTCTAGTAAAACCCCATGAGGAAAGAGGGGAACAACACACACAAAGTTGTAGCACGTTGTAGCACTGTCATCTCGTTGTTCATCAATTTTTTTTCCCGTTGCTCATCAATTTACTCGAGCGGGCACCAGTCACGTCTCCATTGTGAGACTTGTTGTTACTGTTTTTGGCATATCGAATACACCACGGGGAGCTTGCCAAACTCTGCTGTGCGGGCGGGATACTCTCGGTAGCTTGCCGGGTTCTCTGAGAGGGACGGAGGAATCGAACTCGGGTCGGCTGCGTGCAAGGCAAATGCCCTGCCCGCTGTGCTATCACTCCAGCCTACAAACAGAGTATTAAATGAAAAGAACTTCCAAACAAGAAACCTCCACCCTGCGAGACTGTCACTCAGGTTGGATGAAGGGATAAAAACATTCTCAAACAGCAGTTGAGGACACATTTGTCCCTGGCCAGGACACGGAAATACCACATATTATGGTAAGATTCCATAGTGCAATCGACCAAATGCCATATACAGACATGGCAACAAATGCCTTCACGTCAGTAATTTCTCTACATGTCAGTGGACTTAACTGTCCCATAAAACAACACAGAGTTGCAGGTCGGATCAGGAAACAAAACCCAACATTTATTTATTTAGGTATTTATTTTTACTACCAGGAGATGCACTAAAACTGTAATAATCACGGGCTCAGAGTCAATGACTGGAAGATTATTATACAGGAGGGGAAAAAAAGCACGTACAGCCATACTGGCTTCAGATCAGATAGATTTCAAACTACTGACGATGGAAAAAGACCAGGGAGGACATTACGTACCGATAAAGGGACCAAAAGACCTTGAGGACTTACGTCTCACCAACAGATGAAGGGGCAGCAGAGTCTGTAGAGCGGCCACCATGAGGCGGGTGGGATACACCGATGGTGACACGGCAGCGATGGGAACGTCAATGCAGCACTCTTGCCACTGGACACGTAGGCCAGCAGAATATTCGTCAAGAAACCAGAACCCGGGGCTGGAGCGATAGCACAGCGGGGTGGGCATTTGCCTTGCATGCGGCTGACCCGGGTTTGATTCCCAACATCCCATATGGTCCCCTGAGCACCGCCAGGCGTGATTCCTGAGTGCAGAGCCAGGAGTAACCCCTGTGCATCACCAGGTGTGACCCGAAAAGAAATAATAAAAAAAAAACCCTGGAAGACTGGGTCTAGTAGACATAGCCAGAACCTTCGACCCCCCCCAAACTGGATACTCATTCTCCACGGCACACGGCTCATTCTCTAGGGTAGAGCACATGCAGGGACACAGTCGGGCCATCCATAAAGTCACACAAGAAATAGAACTCATGGGGCTCCGGCCGAGATTTGACCTGGGTGGCCATGCCTTTGCACAGCCGAGTGGCTGCGGAACGAGCAGGATCCAGAGCCAGCTATATGACTTGGGATTCCAGCGAGTGCTTGCAACCATGTATCTGGACTATGAACTAAGCTTTTGCTCCAAGCTGCTCCAGGAAGGGAAATGATTCAATTTCCAACTTAAATCTCCCTGGAATTAATTACTAAAATATAGAAATTGTAAACCGTGCGGCCGCTACTGCGGCCGCGCAACTTTTTATCTCTTCATTCTCATCAGAGGAAAACTAATTATCAAATATTTCCTTGTCAAGGGCGGTATTCTTGGGGGATAAATTCCAACAAAAATAGTGAGTCTGTGTTGAAACTCCAACAACAATAGTGAGTTTTGTGTTGAAATATGGACTGTAATCAAGGTAAAGAGAAAAGGAAGTGAAATTTATCAGTTACGCAGGGGGGAGGTTTGGGGGGTGAGGGGTGGGATGTATACTGGTTTTTTTTTGTTTTTTGTTTTTTGTTTTTTATTGGTGGTGGAATATGGGCACTGGTGAAGGGATGGGTGTTTGAGCATTGTATAACTGAGACATAAACCTGAGAACTTTGTAACTTTCCACATGGTGATTCAATAAAATAAATTTAAAAAAATAAATAAATAAATTCAGAAACCCCCCCCCCAAAAAAAAAAGAAATAGAACTCATACCAAGTCCCTTTTCAGACCAGAGTCACAAAGGTGGAAATCGACCATAATTTCTTAGAGCAGGATAGAAACCTATCGTGTATATATACTACAACTTTATTTTTCTCTTTTGTGGAAATATTATCTTTTAATTAAACATTTAAATTTTTTTCCCCATTTCTTCAGTTCAGTCACAGTGACCTACAATTTACAAAGTTGTTCATGATTGGATTTCAGTCATATAATATTCCAACACCCAACCCTTCACCAGTTTACTTTTCCCACCACAATTGGTCCCAGTTCCACCCCCCTCCCACCCTTCCCACTGCCTGCCTCTAGGGCAGGCACTTTTCTTCTCTCACTCTCCCTCTCTCTCTCTCTCTCTCTCTCTCTCTCTCTTTCATTCTCTCTCTCTTTCCTCTTGGGCCTTATAGTTGCAATACAAGGAAAGAGGAACAACATATACACAGCATTGAATGAAAAAGAACTTCCAAACAGGAGTCCTCCACCCTGAGAGACTCACTCAGACCAGAGGAAGGGATACAAACATTCTCATATAATGAGATAATGATACAATTATCATTCTATGACATGGAATGATAAGGAAAGTCGTCAGGTGCACCCCCTTACCTGTGCCCTTCATCACCCACACACTCGGTGTGGCAAGTTTCCAACCATTGACCTGTCTTCCTGGCGCACTATGCTGATGGAATTAATGAAGTCATTCAGAGGAGAGGGGCAGATAAAGACTGATGCCTCATGTGTGGGCTATAAAGGTACATGATGAGGGAGCAACAAATTGTCAAAGACAACGGGAATGGAGAATTGGTCCACAGAAGTGAACTTACGGGGCACGGGGCAGTGGGATGGGAGGGTCTTTGATACTTTGGTGGATGCAAGGGGGCACTCTGCTGGGGGGTGTGGTGTTGGAACCAGTACACATGAAACGATCATTAGAAGCATTGTAAATCATAGCATCCAATAAAAAAGATGAAAGAGATAACCATCTATTAAAATTTTTTTTCTTTGCTTTTTTTTGGGTCACACCCGGCTATGCACAGGGGTTACTCCTGGCTCTGCACTCAGGAATTACTCCTGGTGGTGCTCAGGGGACCATATGGGATGCTGGGAATCAAACCTGGGTTGGCCGTGTGCAAGGCAACTGCCCTCCCCGCTGTGCTATTGCTCCAGCCCCTATTTAAAATTTTTTAAAAAAGAAATCAACCATAAAAAGAAATTTGCCTAAAAACTATATACTTGGAAACTAAACAACATACTTCCAAATAACATTTTGATCAAGAGGAAATCACAAAAGAAATAAAAAGATCCCTGAAACAAATTAGAATAAAGACACCAAATATCCAAATTTATGGGACCCAGTAGAAACAGGAGTGAGGGGGGGAGTTACAGCTATTCGAGTGCACTTTGGGAAGAAAGAAAAGGCTCAAATCAACCTTTTAGCTAGAGAAACTAGAGAAAGAACAACAAATGAATCCCAAATAGAAGGGAGGAGGTGATAAAAATTAGAGTAGAGGGGGCTGGAGTGACAGTACAGCGGGTAGGGCGTTTGCCTTGCACTCGGTCGACCTGGGTTCGATCCCCAGCATCCCATATGGTCCCCCGAGCACCGCCAGGAGTCATGCCTGACTGCAGAGCCAGGAGTAACCCCTGAGCATCGCCGGGTGTGACCCAAAAAGAAAAAAAAATAGAGTAGAAAACAATGATACAGAAAACAAGAAAACACACAAAAGGTCAACAAAATACCAGGAGCTGTTCTTCGAAAGAGTGAACAGGATTGACAAACGTAGCTAGACTCGCTAAGGAGACTAAAAACCCAAATAAACAGGATCAGAGGTGACGGGGAGAACTCACAACCGATGCCTCAGAAGTACAAAAAATCAAAAGTTACCACGAACAACTTTACACCACCAAGCTGAAGAGTCTAAAATAAATGGATTCTTAGAATCATATGAACTCCCAAGATTGAGCCAAGAGGAAAGAGAAAACCCGAATAGACCTCTCTCAAGTAAAGAAACTGAAAGAATAGTTTAAAGTCTTCCCCAGAGGGACTGGAGAGATAATACAGCAGGGAGGGCACTTGCCTTGCGTGTGGCTGACCTGGGTTTCATCCCCGCATTCCCTGCGGTCCTGAGTGGGAATGTTTCTCTGTGCAGTGTTAGGATAAGCCCTTAGAATCACCGGGTATGGCCTGCCCTCCACGCCCACAAAAAATCTCCCCAGGAAAAGGCAGCTGAGACAGAGATGGGAACACCCAGTATAGGATGTCGGGAGGACCAATTCAGGTTGGAAGATGCAGCTGAAAGTAGACCATAGACCGAGCATGATGGCCACACAATACCTCTATTGCAAACTACAGCACCCAAAAGGAGAGAGAACAAAAGGGAATGCCCTGCGGCAGAGGCATTCTGGTGCAGGGTGGGGTGGTGGGGGATGGGGTGGGGGTCGTGGGAGGGATACTGGGAACATTGGTGGAGGAGAATGGGCACTGTGGAGGGATGGGCAAACGATCACTGTATGACTGAAATGTAAACACGAAAGTACATAAGTTTGTAACTATACCTCACGGTGATTCACTAATAAAAATTAAAAAAAAAAAAAACTCCCCAAGAACAAAAGCCCAGGTTCAGATGGATTCATTAGTGAGTTACACTAAAACTTCAGAGAAGGTTTTGTTCCCTTATTCTTAAATTTATTGCAAAATATGGAGGAAATGGCATCCTTCCAATCACCTTCTATAAGCCCAAATCATGCTGATACTTAAAACAGACAGCTACACGACTGAAAAAGAAATTTATAGACCAATATCCCTGATGAACATTGATGCAAAGATCAACAAAATCCTAGCAAACCAAATCCAGCAATCCATCAAAAGGTTTATATATTGCTATCCAGTGGAGTTCATCCCAGATATTCAAGGATGGTTCAATATATATCAATCAATTAATACATCATATTAACAAAAAGAAAGATGGTCATATTAACTGATGCAGAGAAAGCTTTTGACAAAAGACAATACTCATTCATAATTTTTTTAAGAGCTCCGAAATAGGAATAAAGGGAACGTACCTCAAACCCACAACCAATATCCTACTTAATGGTGAAATGCTAAAAGTTCTTCCCCTCAGATCAGGCACAAGACAAAGATATCTACTGTCACCATCTTAACATAGTTTTGGAAGTCCTTGCCATAGCCATCAGACAAGAAAAAGATATCAAAAGAATCCAAATTGGAAATGGAAAATTATCACTATTTGCAGATGACATGATACTATACATTGAAAACCTAAAGACGCCACAAAAAAGCTCCTCGAAATTATAAACAAATAAGTTAGCAGGATACAAAATTAACACAAAAATCAGTGGCATTTCTATACACACACAAAAAGAACCAGAAGAAAAAGAAATTAAAAATATTATCCCCTTCGAAATAGTGATCAAAGGCATCAAATTTCTAGGCATCAACTTAACAAGGATTTTGAAGACATACAGTGAAAACTATGAATCGCTGCTAAGAGAAATAAAAGATGAAGCCCAGAAATGGAAAGACACTTCCTGCCTGTGGATGGGAAGGATCAACATTGTTAAAATGACCAACTACCCAAAGTATCACTTCACTGTATCACTTGTCATCCCATTGATCTTCGATTTGCTCGAGCAGGCGCCAGTAACGTCTCCATTCATCCGTGTCACATGCTAGTGTAGCCCAACGATATCTGCTCGCTCCAGATACTCGATACTCGCTCCAGGAACTTGAAGAGCCTCAAACTGTTTGTTCAGGGCTTTGACGAAGAAGTCTGACCATCTCGTAGGTGGGCAGCCACACCATCTTTTGACGTTCTATGGGATTCGGTCGGTAACAGCTCTAGTCCAGCGGTCATCTCTAAATCGCATTACGTGTCCGGCCCATCTGACTGGACAAATGTCTAGTACTACCCAAAGTACTAGACGTATTCAATGCAACACCTGTTAAAATTCTAATGCCCTTTTGAAAAGACATGAAACAAACTCTACTCAAATTTGTACAAAACCATAAAACTCCCTGAGTTTCCAAAGCAATCCTAAGAAAACAAAAGAAAATGGGAGGTACTGAATCCCCACTTTATAGTATTTAAACTACACTACAAAGCTATAATAATCAAAACTGCATCAGTAGCAGTTCTACACACACAGAGAAAATGAACCAGAAGAAAAAGAAATTAAAAATACTTATGGCGGGGGCTGGAGCGATAGCACAGCGGGTAGGGCGTTTGCCTTGCACGCGGCCAACCCAGGTTCGATTCCCAGCATCCCATATGGTCCCCTGAGCACCGCCAGGAGTAATTCTTGAGTGCAGAGCCAGGAGTAACCTCTGTGCATCGCCAGGTGTGACCCAAAAAGCAAAAAAAAAAAAAAAATACTTATGGCATGTTTGTAGCACAGCGGGTAGGACGTTTGCCTTGCACAAGGCTGACCTGGGTTCGATTCCTCCGTCCCTCTCGGAGAGCCTGGCAAGCTACTGAGAGTATCCCACCTGCATGGCAAAGCCTGGCAAGCTACCCGAGGGGTATTTGATATGCCAAAAACAGTAACAACAAGTGTCACAACGGAGATGTTACTGGTGCCTGCTCGAGCAAATTGATGAGCAGCAGGATGACAGTGACAGTGGTACAGTGATGGTATTTTTACTGCTGGACCACAGGTAGACCTATGCACGTAAACCTGCAAACCAGTGGAACAGAATTAAGAGTCTTGAACTAATCTCTGAAAGTTTGGCCAAATAATCTATGAAAAATGAGTTAAGTATATAAAGTGGAACAAAGGAAATCTCTTTAACAAATGTTGTGGAGAAAACTAGGTAGCCATATGTTAAAAAAGAAAGAAAGAAATCAGAACTGTACCTCAGACTTTCACAAAAATGAATTCAAAGATAGGAATTAGAAGAGAATCCATAAAACAGAACTCTCCAGGAAATTGAGCACAGAGAAATCTTCAACGAGGCCACTGCAGTGGCAAAGACAACGAAACCAAAAATAAACAAATGGGATTACATCAAATTAAAAAAACGTCTGCACAGCAAAAGAAACACAAGTTCTAATAAAAGGTCACCCTGCTGAGTGGAAAAAAGTCTTTGCGTGCAATACTTCTCAGAAAAGGTAGATAGCCAAGATCTATGAGGCATTCGCTACACTTACCACGTAAAACTCCAAGGACCCCGTCCATAATGGGGGGAGGAGATGAACACTTTCCAAAGAAGACACACGGACGGCCAACAGTCATATGGAAAAGCGCTCATCATACACATAATTAGAGAAATGCAAGCCAAACAACGACAATATCTCATCTCCTGCCTGAAGGGTGAAGGGTGCATGTCAGAGTCTGGAAACAGCCAGTGCCGGCGGGGTTGGGGTGAGAGAGGACCCTCAGCCACCGCTGGGAATGTCAGCTGGTTGGTTCAACCACTATGGAAAGCAAAATGGAAAGTTCTCAAAAAGACAGTACAGCGGGTAGGGGGTCCGCTTTGCAACCAGCCAACCCGGGTTTGATCCCTGGCATCCTCTATGGTTCCCGAGCACCGCCAGGAGTCATTCCTGAGTGCAGAGCCAGGGGTAACCCCTGAGCATCGCCGGGTGTGACCCTCCCTCCAAAAGCCAAAAAAAAAAAAAAAAATAGGACTAGGACTCCCGTATGACCCAGCAACATCACCACTTGACATCTGCCCCCCAAACACAAGAGCACTGATTAGAAGGGCGCCTTGCACCGTGCTCATTGCTGCTCTCAGTCCAACAGCTAAGACGCAGAAACAGCCCAAACGCCTGACTACAGATGAGCAGATCAGGACGTTGTGGAATACGTGGTGATTCAATAAAATAATTAATTAATTTAAAAAAAGAAAGTTGTGGAATATCTACACAGAGGAATGCTATGCAGCCCCAAGAAAGAGCAAAATTATGAGATTTGCAGCCATGTGGGTAGAACTAAGAGTCTATCATGCCAAGCAAAGTCGTGAGGCTGAAGGGCCAGATACAGAACGATCTCTCCTGTAGGTGGGACTTCAGACGACACAGAGAGACAGCAGCGAAGGGCCACAGGCAACCTGATGGGTGAAGTGACACACAAAGATGAGGTGGGGGTGGGTGAGAAGGAGGGGAGGGAGACGGGGACACTGTGATGGGTGTTGGAATTAAGTCCATGAGGAGCCATTATTAATAGAACTGTAAGCTAAAAATATATATTTTTAAAGTAATAGAACAGAGATAAACCTCGGTGTACAGGAGGCCAATTTCCCACAGAGGAAAGAGGACCGTGAAGTGGGGCAAGGAGAGTCCCTTCGACGAACAGCAGTGACCTCTGTCATTCTCGCTAACTGGTTAACCTCTGAAAAGAAATTGGTAAAACTAGACCCCTATCCACAGCCTGTACAAAGGTCACGTTAAAATAGACTAGAGGTGGGGCTGGAGTGATAGCACAGCGGGTAGGGCGCTTGCCTTGCACGCGGCCAACCCGGGTTCGATTCCCAGCATCCCATATGGTCCCCTGAGTACCGCCAGGGGTGATTCCTGAGTGTAGAGCCAGGAGTGACCCCTGTGCATTGCTGGGTGTGACCCAAAAAGCAAAAAAAAAAAAAATAGACTAGAGGCTTTCTTTGGGGGTCAGAGCAATAATACGACTGGTAAGGCTCTTGCCTTGCACAGGCCCGGCCCAGGTTCGATCCCCAGCACCCCGTATAGTCCCCCGAGCACTCCCAGGAGTAATTCCAAAGTGCAGAACCAGGAGTAAGCCCTGAGCAGCACCAGGCGTGGCCCCAAATCAAAACAACAACAACAAAAACAGTAGATAGATGAAAGGTCTCTGATCCAAAACTGAATCCGCCAAACACTCTGATGAAAACACAAGCATGGCACTGATCTCCCTGTCCTCAGAGGCGTCTTCCACGAAATGACTCGCCTGGCAAGAAACCAAAGCAGCCACGAACAAACGGGACTGCGTGGAACGAAAGCGAGTGCGCACTGTTGGATAATAAGACCTAAATGCAGGGAGCCGCCCTGCCGGGTGGGGGAGACCACAGGCCTTACCTCAAGGGCCCTTAGCTGAGATCTGTGAAGCAAAATCAACAGCTCCGGAGAGGAGACGGAGAGACAGGTCCTCGAGAGACATCTAGTCAACCGGTGGCATGTGAGAAACTGTTCATTATTGCCGCTTTTCAGGGAAATGCAAACCAAAAGGAGCACGCGCTGTCACATCACACGTGCGAGAATGACGTATCCGCAAAACTTGAAACAAGCCTCTCTGGGATCTGGAGAGATGAGAGTCTTCATTCTTTGCTGGTGGGACGCTTGTCCTGTTCAACGCCATGGAAAACGGTTTGCAGAGTCCTCAACAAACGAAGAGCAGAATCACCGCAGGCCTCAGCCTTTCTGCTCCTCGGAACCAACCCCAAGTACCACACAAACTAGAACATCGCCCTGAGCCAGAGAGCCCCTCAGTAGTCAAGCCCACGCCTCACCTGCAGGAGGCCTGGGTCGAGTCCCTAGCACCGCAGGGTCCCCGAGAACCCCCCGGAGGGGGTCAGCGCAGAGCTGGAAGCAGCCCCTGAACACTGCCAGCCGCGGCCCCCAAACGAACAAAAATGCAGAAATTCCATAAGACCCAGGGTCACTCCTCTGCGTCTAAGCCAGGAACACCGAGACATTATTCAGAAAGGAGCCCGAATCCTCTCCTAGTGCTGCTCGTCACACTCTCTCAGAGCAAGCCCTGTTCAACAGCAGACACGCAGACACAGAAGCTGTGTGTCGGGGAGGGAGAGGTAGCGCATCGGTAGGGCACCTGCCTTGCATGCGGCCGACCCAGGTTTGATCCCTGGCGCGCTGTATGGTCCCTGGAGCACTGCCAGGAGCATCCCCGAGGAAACCCTGAGCACCAGGGTCTAGCTTGAAGTCAGAATAAATACATAAACGATACATGTTTGCAATTCAACTGTGCTCAGCTCTGGAAAAAAAGATACAATTTTGCAGATTGATGAAATTTGGGTGGCATTAGGGAGTGTCATGCTGAGTGAAGTGAATCAGAAGTAAAAAGACAAATACCAGATAATTTCATTCATACCTGGAGTGTAACAAATGATAAACAAAGCGAGGGGTTCGATCATCCCCAACGGAAACCGCCACTCAGCTGTTGCCATCAGCACTGAGGGCGAAGAAGGAGCAGGGGAGGGGAGAGGAGGGCCGGGAAGCGGCGGGAGGAATTCACCTTCTCCCGGGGCGGGGAGCCCAGCAAATCGAAACACTGACCCGGACACTCTCGGCAACCATGACGCCCAACCAAGCTGATCAGATAACGACATAGAAGGAGGGGCGGAGCTCATGCAGGGGTGAAGGTGCAGGTCTCAGATGCAGCTGACCCTGGCCCGAGCCCTGCAGCCAGAGGGTCCCCAGCATTCCAGGGCGAGCCTGCAGGCCTGAGCACTGAGCGGGAGTCTCCCGCACACAAACCCAGGCAGCAGCACGTCCGTGCGTCCCCCACGAGCCGAGAGGGGTTCGGTGGCACAGCTGATGGAGGATCGCTGTGAGGGGCCCCTGCATCTCAGAGCACTGCCCGGGAGTGCCCTGCCCCGAACAGCAAAGTGAAGAAACTAAATACACGAAAGCCTCAATAAAGAACAGAAGGGGGGTGGGGGGATGAATGAAAAGAGCTGATTGGGTGATTGGGGCTGGAGCAATAGCACAGCGGGTGGAGCGTTTGCCTTGCTTGCATGCGGCTGACCCGGGTTCGAGTCCCAGCATCCCATATGGTCCCCCGAGTACCACCAGGAGTGAAAAGCCAGGAGTAACCCCTGAGCATCACTGGGTGTGACCCAAAAAGAAGGAAAAAGAAAGAAAGAAAAGAGCTGAAGACATTGGGGATTTCTGGGGAAAGGTTAAGCAGGAAAACATCTGAATTATAGGAGTCTCCAGGGGAGAGAAGAGAGAAAGAGGTTGATTATTGGAGAAATTATAGCTGAGAACTCGCCCAGCCTGGGGATAGAATCAGAGGCCCAGATCCGCGGAGCTCAGAGTCTGAGTACAACCAGCCAGAAGATCTCCAAGACACGCCATGATCCCAATGGCAGGAGTCACCTGCAGCTCCGGCAGGATCCTGAGAGCAGGAGAATCTTGGAAGAAAATCACATATAAAGGAACCGCCTCAAAGGTTCACTGCAGGTATATTGAATGAAATTCCACAGGCTACAATTCATGGTGCCACAGAACCGCACCTTGGTGCCACGACGGGAATTCTCTATCCAGCATCACCACTCCACACTTGAAGGAATGACGCGGAGATATAATGGACACTCAAGGAAATCCAACCGTAAAGGGCTCCTAGCTGGGCTTTGCGAGGAGCACGGATGCTCTCCTTTAAGGAAAGGCAGATGACTCGCAGCTGGAGCAGTGAGGTACTGCAAAGGGGCGGGGGAGGCGGGAGAGGAGCAATAAGTCTTGTATCCTGCGCACCGAGTCCACTTGCTTTAAGCACATGCAGAGTGAAAGACACGGAAACCTCAGGGCAAGCAGAGAAGGTGGCACAGCCCAAGGAGGCCATCGGGAACCAGCGTGGTGTGTCCACTGCACAGGGGCAGGCCTCTCGGGAAAGGGAAGAAAATCCAAGACAGGCTAAGAGAGACCCCACGAACGCTCCAAACCCATATGGACACATGGAACTCGAGTCCTTCATTTCAACCATCTCTGGGGACTGGAGCGACAGTAAAGTGGACAGGGCACTTGCCTTGCACAAGGCCCACCTGGGTCTGATCCTGGTATCCCCAAGCACTTGGTAGGACCCCAAAAAACAGACAAAATATCAACCTGGGGGGTGCAGAGCGATAGAACAGCGGGTAAGACGTTTGCCTTGCACACTTCCCGACCCGGGTTCATTCTCTGACACCCCATTTGGTCCCCCGAGCTTTTATTTTATTATTATTATTATTTTGCTTTTTTGGTCACACCCGGCAATGCACAGGGGTCATTCCTGGCTCATGCACTCAGGAATTACTCCTGGCGGTGCTCAGGGGACCATATGGGATGCTGGGATTCGAACCCGGGTCGGCCACGTGCAAGGCAAACGCCTTACCCGCTGTGCTATCACTCCAGCCCCTCCCCCGAGCCTTTTAGGAGTGATCTCTGAGCAGAGCCAGGAGTGAGCCCCGAGCACCTCTGAGTATGACCTTCACTCATGTAAAAAATATAACAATCTCACCTAGTGTCAATGACCTGAACTCACCAATGAAAAGGCAGAGAGTGGCAGGGTGAATCAGAAAACTGGACACAAATCAAAACCACAAGCAGGGGCTGTGGTGCAGAGCCAGGAGTGACCCCTGAGCATCACCAGGTGTGACCCAAAAAGAAAAAGCAAAAAGTTTGTTCAGGCGCATGATATATAAAGTTGTTGCCAGTGGAGTTTCAGGTGTACAGTGTCCGACTCTGACCCTACCAGGGACGCCAGAGTGAGCACAGCTCCCACAGCTGCCCCGGGCCCCCGAGCCCGTCTCCTTCTCAAGTTTCATGCTTGTGGTTTGAGTAGAGAGGAGTTGGGCCGGGGGCTTGCACGGGTGTGGATTTGCGCCGTGCACCCCAGCCACGTCCGAGACCCCCGGCTGCCCCACTGTTACTGCCAGGAGCCTCCTGTTGCTCCTTCTCTATTTCTCCCCTACATTGTTATTTCCGTCACCGAGGGCCACGGGTCTGCTCGCCTCGGACAGCGTCCTTCCCTGAACGTGCCGTGCTGTAACGCAGCCTGGTGAGAGCAGCTCGTGTTTGTCCTTCTTCTGCCTGGCTTCACTGGACACGAGACCGTCCAGCTCCATCCAGGCTGCAGCGAACTGCATGATTTGATCATTTCCTGCATGGTTGTACATCATCTTACAGCACCACACGCACATCCAGAATCCGCAGCTGTGGTTCCATCATGCGCACCCACCACCTTCATCATCCTCGTCCATCACCGGACACTCCTGGCTTGTGCCGTGTCTTGGCTGTAGCCCTGTAGCACTGTCGTCCCGTTGTTCTTCGATTTGCTCGAGCGGGCACCAATAACATCTCCATGGTGAGACTTGTTGTTACTGTGTTTGACATATCGAATACGCCATGAGGAGCTTGCCAGGCTCTGCCGTGCGGGCGGGATACTCTTGGTAGCTTGCCGGGCTCTCCGAGAGGGATGGAGGAATCGAACCCAGGTTGGCCGCATGCAAGGCAAACGCCCTCCCCGCTGTGCCATCGCTCCAGTCCACGTCTTGGCTGTAATGAACATAGATGCATGTATGCCTTTTTGGTTTTGAATCTGGGGCACCTCCTGGTGCTCAGAACTTAGTCCTGGCTCTGTGATCAGGGATGACTCCTGGTGGTGCTCAGGGGACCATATGACTTCATAATTGTCTCCAGTGCCTTCCTTTAAGGCCGATATTTCTTCATTGATTTTTTTTTTTACCTCATTTACTTCTTTTTTTTTTTTTAGCCTACTCGATCTTACCAGTGGTGAGAGGTGTTAAAAATCTGCTGGTGTTGTGTTGCCTTCGATACCTTTCCCCAGTCTGTTTGCAGTTGCCTTATATATGTTCTGACATCCTTCGCTTGGTGCACGTATGGGGAGGGGTATAAAGCCTTTTTCCTCTTCTTGGTGGAGAGATGCCTGGATCACCATTAAAGGCTCATCTCTGTCCTTATGACTTACTCAGACATGAAGTCTGTGTTGTCTGATGTGAGAAGCTCGGCTGGGCAGCCTGTCTGGGGCTCTGGGCCTGTCGTGCTCTTTGCCAGAGTCTCTCACTCCAGCCTGTGTTCATCACGTGTCTCGTGTAAGCAGAAAACTCTGTGTTCAGTTATCCTTCCTTCCTTCCTTCCTTCCTTCCTTCCTTCCTTCCTTCCTTCCTTCCTTCCTTCCTTCCTTCCTTCCTTCCTTCCTTCCTTCCTTCCTTCCTTCCTTCCTTCCTTCCTTCCTTCCTTCCTCCCTCCCTCCCTCCCTCCCTCCCTCCCTTCCTCCCTTCCTCCCTTCCTCCCTTCCTCCCTTTCTCCCTTCCTTCCTTCTTTCATTCCTTTTTTTGCTTGTGGGTTTTTTGTTTCTTTGTTTTTGAGTCACACCCGGTGATGAACAGGGGCCACTCCTGGCTCAAGCACTCACGGGATGCCGGGGACTGAACCCAGGTCAACCACATACAAGGCAAATGCCCTACCTGCTGTACTATTGCTCCAGCCCCCAATTTTTTTTTTAAAGAAAGAAAATTCTGGGGCTGGAGTGATAGCACAGTGGGTAGGGCCTTTGCCTTGCACGCAGCCAACTCGGGTTCGATTCCCAGCATCCCATATGGTCCCCCAAGCACCACCAGGAGTAATTCCTGAGTGCAAAGTCAGGAGTAACCCCTGAACCCCTGAGCATCGCTGGGTATGACCCAAAAAGCAAAAAAAATAAATAAATAAAATGAGAGAAAATTCTGGGCTGGTTATATAGAACAGCCAGTAGGGCACTTGCCTTGCAGACAGGCAAGCCGAGTTCAATTTCCAGCACCACACAAGGTTCCCCCAAACTGCCAGGGGTGTGGTGGTCCCTGGGTGCAGACAGGAGTAAGCCCGTTGGAAGTGGCCCAAAAACAAAAATAAAGAGAATTCTTTTATTTTTTTTTTCTTTTTGGGTCACATCTGGCAATGCACAGGGGTTACTCCTGGCTCTGCACTCAGGAATTACCCCCGGCGGTGCTCAGGGGACCATATGGGATGCTGGGAATCGAACCTGGGTTGGCCGCATGCAAGGCAAACGCCCTCCCCTCTGTGCTATCTCTCCAGCCCCCAAAGAGAATTCTTTAAACTATAAAGTTACCTTTGAACAAAAGCAAAATTAAAACATTCCCAGGTAAATAAAGACAGCAAGAACTCATGACTAGCAGGCCTGCTGTATGAAAAATATTAATATTACTGTTGTAGGATTCTAACAGTGACCTGATTCTCCCTTAAGAAAGGTCTGTAGGTAGGTAAGGGTTAAATATCCCAGGTGCTTATTTTTATCCTTTTCTTGTTGCTATACAACACAACCCATAAGATTATTATAAAATGATATTGTTGGGCTTATCCACAGATGTAATTCATGTAACAATATTAATACGGAGGAGAGGGAAGGGAAGATAGGCAGGAGGAAATTTTCTGTGTCTTATTGGAAGGAAGTTAGACTTCACCCTAAATAGATTGTTTTAAGACAAGACGAGTATTGCGATCCCCTGAACAAATATATGGAAAACGGTTCCAGAAACATAATTTGAACAGCAGCGGCACTCGGGGCCCGGGCGCGGGGCTGGCGGCAGAGCGCCTGCCTTGCATGCATGAGGCTGTGAATTAAAATCCCGGCCGAGCGCCTTATCGTGATCTGGAACTGCAACACGTACAGGCGCTGACACCACAGACCAGCTGGACCCCTCAGACGTGGCATCAATAACCGCCACAGCAGTGACGGCAAGGGGAGAGAAGACGGAATCTTCCTAACCTCTAACCTCGATACTGCACAGAGGCTAGCGTGTGCACGTGAAGAAACTCCTTCATATGTCCCTTTTATGGGGGGTAGGTACTTCACAGACGCGACACCGCCTTAGATTCAGGGAACTGAACTGAGTAGCAGGCTGACCACGGGCGGGGGGCGGGGGGCACGGCACCGCAAGTCTGGTCACCTGAACCCACGGAGCCTTGGTGACTGCCTAGTATCAACGACCAAGCAGGGGGCTGGAGCGATAGCACAGCGGGGAGGGTGTTTGCCTTGCACACGGCCAACCCAGGTTCGAATCCCAGCATCCCATACGGTCCCCTGAGCACCGCCAGGGGTGATTCCTGAGTGCATGAGCCAGGAGTGACCCCTGTGCATCACCAGGTGTGACCAAAAAAAAAAAAAACAACGACCAAACTGATCCTCCCCAAGTAACTGGGAATCCACCTCCACCTTTAACACGCTCCAAACTCAAAGGACAATGCGGAAACTCAGGAGCTCAGCTCTGGTCACAGACGGGGACGGAAAGGCAGGCCAGCCCCCGAGCCCACCCACAGGCCTGGTCTCGCTGATGAGGACCTGAACCCAGCACGCACTGCACAGGCCGCAGAGATTCAGCGGGCGCAGGGCAGTGAAACTGAGGAATCACTAGGTGAGAAATGCCATCAGGGGACAACCACTTAGCCTTGAAGACAAAGCGCAAGCGAGCACTGAAACGGGAGTTGAGAGGGAAAAGGAAAACGAAAGAATGGCAGGAGTACAGGTACTTAATGAACAAAGACAGCAAGAACAATCTCCCAGTTACAGGACTCTCAGGAGGTGAGGGGAAAGGGACAGGGGGAGACCCCAGGAGACCCTCCCCACTCTGCAGGGAAGCAGCTGTGCAGATTCTAGGGGCTGAGAGAGCACAGAGCCAAAGGGACCCACACAGAGTAACAAGACAGAGTAACCACACTGGCAAACACCGAAGAAAGAGATGAACTTCTTTAAAATGGCAAGAGAGAAGAAAAACCTTAAATATAAGGATGATAACCTAAGAATCACAATAGATCTCCCATACAAAGTGGTAGCACTGTAGCACTGTTGTCCCGTTGTTCATTGATTTGCTCGAGCGGGCACCAGTAACGTCTCCATTGTGAGACTTGTTGTTACTGTTTTTGGCATATCAAATACTCCACGGGGAGCTTGCCAGGCTCTGCCGTGCGGGCGGGATACTCTCGGTAGCTTGCCGGGCTCTCCCAGAGGGATGGAGGAATCTTACCTGGGTCAGCTGCATGCAAGGCTAACGCCCCACCCGCTGTGCTATCACTCCAGTCCAATACACAGTGGTACAGGAGAGAAGAGTGGAGCAACATATTCAAATCCCCGAATGAAAGAAACTTTCACCCTCGAGTCCACCGCCCAGCAAAGCTCTCACTGAGTGGGAGGGAGGGTTAGACATCCTCAGACAAAAGAGAGCTTGTGACATTTATGATAACCAAACCTGCCCTGAATGAACTACTGAAAGGCCACTTATAGAAACCAAATGGCCAGTTGTAGGAGTCACAGCCCTACCCAGTAAAATGGCAACATGGCCCTTCGTATCAATAATATCCCTGATGCCAGTGGACTAAACTCTGTCATCAAAAGCACAGTCTTGGGGCTGGAGCAATAGCACAGCTGGTAAGACATTTGCCTTGCACGTGGCCAACCTGTGTTCAATCCCCAGCATCCCATAGGGTCCCCTGAGCACCGCCAGGAGTGATTCCTGAGTGCAGAGCCAGGAGTAACCCCTGAGCATCACCGGGTGTGACCCAAAAAAGAAAAAAAAATTTTAAAAGGCACAGCTCGGAAGGTTGGATGAGGAAACAAACTATCCATTTGCTATCTACAGAAAACACATCTAAAGTCACAGGACAGATACAGTTTCAGAGCAAGAGGAAGGAAACAATGATACAAGTCAGTGGAAAACAAAACAACCAACAATAGCTGGGACTCTGTACTTCATCAGACCAAACTGCATTCAATCCAAAGAAAATAATTAGAGAGAGGGATGGACACTGCTTATTGACCAGGATTACTAACTCTAATGGACAAATATGCACTGAATGTCAGGTCAGCAAAGTTGGTAAAGACACAGATGGAGACATAATAGCAGGGAGAGGCTCAGCAGCTCCTGTGCCACTGGGTACATCTGCTAGGCAGGACACCATTGAGGCACAGGAGCCCCCAGTGAGCCACCGGCAGACTGGGACTAACGGATAGGTACAGAGCCTTCCATCTGCAAAGAGCCAGACACTTGGTCTTCTCTAGCGCACAGGGGACATTCTCCAGGATAGAATCTTAGGACATCCGTCTAACTTACATAAATCCACAACCATAGAATTGTACCAAGCATCCTATCAGCTCACATGGCACGGAGATAGAAATAAACTATAAAAAAGATGGGAAGAAACTGTAACACCTGGAGCCTGAGAGACACGCTGCGGAACACCTGGATCGAAGAGGAAATCAAGGAAGAAATAAAAAGGTTCCTCGAGACTAATGATAATGAAGAAACAAGTTGCCAAAATCCAGGGGACGCAGCAAAAGCAGTACTTAGAGTAAAACTCATGGTAATATACTCCTACACAAGGAAAGAAGGAAATGATAAAATCAAAAACCTGAAGGCACACCTAAAGTGTCTGGAGTGCCAGCAACAAATAAATCCAAAGTCTAGTAGAAGAAAAGAAAGAATAAAAGCCAGAGCAGACGTCAACAATAAGGCGTCTGTTCATTTCCTCTCCCCATTTATTTTCTTTTTTAGTTTTTTTAATTTTATTTATTTTTTAAAATTTTTACATGAATCACTGCGGGGTACAGTTACAGATGTACAAACTTTCGTGCTTACGTTTCAGCCATACACGGATCGAGCACCCGTCCCCCCACCAGTGCCCGTTCTCCACCACCAATGATCCCAGTATCCCTCCCCCCCCCCCACCCTGCCTCTGCGGCAGGGCATTCCCTTTTGCTCTCTCTCCTTTGGGGTGTCGTGGTTTGCAATATAGGTATTGACCTCTCCCCACTTGTTGTTGGCTTTTAGATTTTGTGGTTGTTGATCTTTGTGAGTACCTTACAGACCTTGGGTATCAACCCTTTGCCAGATGTGTTGAGTACAAATACGGCAACAGTGAAATATCATCTTACACCCTGACAAGGCACATGTCTAAAACACCGAGAACAGTCTCCGTTGCTGGGGATGTGGTGAAGAAGGGACCCTCACCCCTGTGGGTGGGGCTGCTGTCTGGTCCGACCCCTGGCGCTGAGCTCCGTGCGCCCTCAGCAAGAGGCAAGCACACAAGCTCTCAGGAGCGCGCACGCTGGCCTCGAGGCAGTGCATCTCCGGGCCAGAGGCTGTCTCAGCAAAGGCTTGGAAAGTGGAGGCTGCGGTGGTAGCTCAGTGAATATGGCCTTGTTCACTGGCCTTGCGCAGAGCCGACCTGGGCTCCCCAAGCCAAACAACAACAACAACAACAAAAATGAAGATCATGCCAAGTGTGTTCAGTGACTGCAGCAAAACTAAGTAGAATGCCAAGAAAATTAGGAGGTGCTGAGTTCCCCAGGGCTAAGCACCCGGCCATTCGGCCCCAACTTGAGGCAGACCCTGGCTGGCCACGCGGACCATTCAGCTTCACTATAGCACTGTCATCCCGTTGCTCATCGATTTGCTTGAGCGGGCACCAGTAACGTCTCCATTGTGAGACTTCTTACTGTTTTTGGCATATCGAATACACCACAGGGAGCTTGCCAGGCTCTGCCGTGTGGGCGGGATACTCTCGGTAGCTTGCTGGGCTCTCGAGAGGGGCAGAGGAATCGAACCCGGGTCAGCTGCGTGCAAGACAAACGCCCTACCCACTGTGCTATTTATTGCTCCAGCCCCTATTCAGCTTAAGAATGAAAATAAAGAAGCAAAGAGCAGAGTGACCAGGGGGAAGCAACGGGCAGAGGTTAGACTGGAAGTTGTAGGAGAGAGAGAAACAATAGAGACAAACCAAAAGCGAATGGAAGCTGGTTCTTTGAAGAACTTGGCTGGGGGTGGGCAGCTTGGGGTAGGGAATAAGCCAAGGCAGAGATCTCTGGAGCCACCCACACCGGAGTGCGTGCTCTCCTGCCCCCGAGTTTAGAGGCCATGGCGCGGGGACAGGCCACAGGGCTGGAGCGTGGGTCTTGCACGGGAGAGAAGCGGGACTCCCTCCCTGCTCCCCCCGGCAGCCCCCAGCCCCACCCGTCCCAGCTGGGCAGGATGGCCCGGCCCGGCCCCGGGTTTCCAATACCAACGTTCCAGCTGGAGACCTGGGAGAGGGCTGGGAGGGACAGGGCAGGGGGGTCGCGCGTCTGTCTCCCGTGCAGTCAGTCCCAAGCTCAGCCCCACGCGTGTGCGCCTGCCCAGAGGGACCCTCACGCCTCTCCTCTCTCCACCCCCGCACCTCGGCTCTCCGTGACCCTGCAACTGCAAATGACTCTGGACATACTGCTTGGCTGCCGTTCTAGACTTTTTCTTCTTCTTTTTAATAATTGAATCACCATCCTGAAGTTGGGTCAGTGGTCCCGCCCACCCCTTCCCGAGGGCCGCTTTAGCAGTCTGGGTGTGCGTGGGTGGGGCGTGCAGTAAACTGTTTTTCTGGTGGAAGCAGGGGTTCTAAAAGGGGTACAACACGCCCCTTAAACGCTGGAGCTACAAGGACATGTGAACACTCTAGTGTGAGCCCGGCCCGCAGTGACCTCGGCACCCCGCCAGACCCACACCCAGAAGAGCATGACCCCCGTGAGCACTGTGCCGGCATCACGGGGCGAGGAGCGGAAACCTCCAGCGCGTGGCCCCCACAGCCCGATGTGGCCCCCTCGAGCCAGTCCCACACATCAAAGGGGGTCCCACAGCCAGCCGGGGCCTGGCCCTCGCGGCTGCCAAATACCAACAGGAGGGGAAGGGGGAGAGGGCGGGAATAAAGCCAAATACATTTCATTATTTGGAAAGAAGAAATGAACCAGAGAGACGGTGCAGCAGGGAGGGCGTTTGCTCTGTGCGTGGCCAACCTGGCCTGACCCCTGATACCACACAGGGCCCCCCAGTTACGCCAGGAGCGACCCCTGAGCACCTCCCAAAGTGGCCCCCAAACACCTCCCTCCAAAAACACAGCGAAAGAACAGAGTTAAGAGAAAAACCAGAAAATAAGCGTCCAGCATGTAAGTAAAAGTGGAAATGCAAAGCCTGTTCCAGGCCTGGAATTCAAACTATACGTGTGGGCGCATTAGTGAAAAAGATAAACACAGGAACACATTCACACACACAGACACAGACACACAGATACACACAGACACACACACACAGACACACACAGACACACGCAGATATACACACAGACACAACAGACACAGACACACAAACACTCATACACAGACACATAGAGACACACACAGACTCATACATAAACACACACAGAGACACACAGAGACACACGCAGACACACACAGATATACACACAGACACAACAGACACAGACACACACTCTCACATGCAGACACACACAGACACACAGAGACACACACAGACACATACGTAAACACACACACAGAGACACACACAGACACACGCAGACACACCCTCACAGCCACACACACACACACACACACACACACACACGTCTCGAGAAGCGAATGAGAAGAGCTCTGCTTTGCCCTGTCGATGCCAGATAGAATCCCCACCTGACAGTCAGGTCACAATGCAAAATTCACATTTAATTACACACACCTACATAATTTTCCTAGCGCTTCTGGCTCACAATCACAAGTGTCAATGACATCTACACAGTAATGTTAAAAAGTACCCATGGGGGGCGGGGCTGGAGCAACAGCACAGTGGGGAGGGCGTTTGCCTTGCACTCGGCCGACCTGGGTTCGATTCCCAGCATCCCATAGGTCCCCTGAGCACTGCTGGGGGTAATTCCTGAGTGCAGAGCCAGGAGTAACCCCTGAGCATCGCCGGGTGTGACCCAAAAGGGAAAAAAAAAAGGATCCAGGGTTACAGAGACAGGGCAGGGTGAGGCAGGAGCCTTGCACACAACCGACCTGGTTCCATCCCTGGCAGCAGGAGAGACCCCTGGCCATAGAGCAGAAGGAAGGCTTGATCTTAGCCAGGTGTGGACCCCAGACCTAAAGGAATAAGGTAAAATAAAATTTAAAAGGAAACAGAGAAGAAAGGAATACTTTACTATCCCAACCATTCCGTGCTGGAATAATCCTGGTTCCCAAAGACATTGCGAGAAAATTAATTATAGACCAATAAAACTCATGAAGATAGATGAAAGAAACTTAACAAAACATAAATGAATTAACACCATATAAAGAGAATAGCACACCATATCCAAGTGAGACTTAACCTCAAAGTGCAGGACTAGATTAACCCCCCAAAATCAATTAATGAAAAGCGCCGTATTAATAGACTAAGGAATAAAACCCCCACATGACGCTTTCAACAGATACAGGAAGAATATGGAGCAAAACTCAATGGGATTCATGATTAAAAATTTCTCCATGGGGCCAGAGAGCACAGGGTCAGGGCACCGGCCTTGTGTCCCGCTGAGCCCATTCAAATCCCCGCATCATATACGTACCCTGAGCACTGCCAGGGCTCACTTCTGAGTGAGGAGCCGGGAACAGGTCCCTGAGCAATGCTGGGTGTGGTGCGCATGTGCACGTACACACACACACACACACACACACCCCAAAGGGGCTAAAATCACTCTCCCAAAGATCAGGAACAAGGCGAAGGCTCCCGCTCTTGTCACTTCTGTTCATCAGGGCGCTGAGTTCTAGGAGGTGGCGTCAGAGGATAAGAATAGAGGAGGTGGGGGAGTGATGATACAGCGGGGGGGGGGGGGGCACTGCTCTTGAATGCAGCTAAACTGGCTTCGATCCTCGGCACCCCATATGGCCCCCTGAGCACTTCCAGGACCAATCCTGAGTGCAGAGCCAGGAGTGACCCCTGAGCATCACCACTGTGCCCCGCTTCCCCCGCGCCCCCAGAAGAATGAGCACTGGACACCCAGATGGGAAATGACACCGGTTATTACTTTAGTGCTGTTTGTTTGTCAGCAATTAGTGTTTTATTCCTGGTGGCGTGTGCTTCGGTGTACAAAGCCACCCGCGGCCCGCAGGCTGGTGCCGGGGACGTGACTCAGTGATGGAATGTCTTCCTGCGGGCAGGAGACCCTCATGACGGCAGGACACCATCCCGGGCCAGAAGCAGCAACAACCGAATCCCACTGCCGTAGCCGGGACGGAGGGCCAGGGACAGGGGACAAGGGTCCATGTGCTCGCCCGGCACGCCACAGTTCATCCCCAGCCCCGCCAGGAGTGCTCCCTGAGCACAGAGCCAGGAGAGAGAAAGCCCTGAGCAGCGCTGGGCGTGGCCCAAACCAAGAACAACATACAGAGAAGCCCCTTGGCCCCAGATCACAAACCTGACGTCATCAAGTGAAGCGAGGAGGGCGAGCACGAGGCAGGACAAGCAAGTAGGAGCAGTGGGGCACCGTGCAAGGGCCCTGGGCACTCTGGTGACACTTCAGTGCGAACACCACATCAGAGCCATGAACCAACGAACATGGGGCTGGAGGCCTCGACAGCACGGAGGGAGCTTTGCCGTGGCCGACGGGGATTGATTCCTCCCACCCCACATGGTGCCCCGCACCTGCCGGGAAGAAGCCCTGAGCATCTTCGGATATGGCCCCAACAGCAAAAAGTGTCACTGTATCATTGTTATCCCGTTGCTCATTGATTTGCTCGAGCAGGCACCAGTAACGTCTCCATGGTGAGACTTGTTGTTACTGTTTTTGACATATTGAATACGCCACGGGGAGCTTGCCAGGCTCTGCTGTGAGGAGATACTCTTGGTAGCTTGCCGGGCTCTCCGAGAGGGGCAGAGGAATCGAACCCAGGTCGGCCGCATGCAAGGCAAATGCTCTACCCGCTCTGCTATTGCTCCAACCCAAAAGTATAAAGCAAAAAGTATATACAAAAAACTACAAACCTGGAGCTGGAGTGACAGCACAGTGGGGAGGGTGTTTGCCTTGCACGAGGCCAACCCAGGTTCGATTCCCAGCATCCCCTATGGTCCCCTGAGCACCACCAGGAGTAATTCCTGAGTGCAGAGCCAGGAGTAACCCCTGAGCATCACCGGGTGTGACCCAAAAAGCAAAAAAATAAAACAAAAAACTACAAACCTTAACACATCATTGTAACGATGTGACCTAAACTATAATAATTCAATCACATTTTTAAAATTCCATCCAAATCAGTCAACCAATTAAGCGGGGACGCGGGTTCCAAGATCAACACCAAACCCCAGCTGTGTTTCTCTCCAGCAGCAAGGAGCAGTCTGAGAGTGAAATTAAGGAAACTCTTCTGTTCAGTTGCGTTAAAAAGAATAAAATACCGACAAATAAATTTAATCAAAGAAATGCAGGATCTGTACGCCGAAGCCCTGAAATATTGCCGAGGGAAATTAAAGATTATCTAAATAAACGGAGACATTTTATGTTTGAGGATTAGAAGAATCAATATTGTTACGATGGCAAATTCTCCCCCAATTGATCTATAGAGTCAACACAATCCCGACCAAAGTCCCAAAGCTTTGCCACCGACATTGACAAGCGGATCCTAAAATTCATATGGACATGAAAAGACTCCGAATAGCAAAAACAATTTTGAAAAAGAACAAAGTGGGAGGTTACTTCACATCCCAATTTTGAAATCATAAAGCTCTGGTCATTGGGATTGTACTGAGCAGGCCAAGGACGGGACCCCCGGAACAGACGCCTGGGCACGTCGGCACGTCCTTTTAATGGTCAATTGATTTTTGATAAAGGTGCCAAGTCCATTCACCGGGGAAAGTGACAGGCTTTTTAGCAATCGAGTCTCAGACAAGTGAGTCCAGAAAAGGTGGGCTGAGTTCTTCACGGTATTAACAGAAACGAAGCCCCAAATGGGTGGGCGCCCCAAACGGAAAATGCTCAAACCGTAAACCGTTTTTCTTTTTTCCTTCTGAGCTAGGCTCGAACTCGGGTCTCATGCATGCGTGGCATGTACTTTACATCCCTGACCTCGGCTATAAAACTTCGAAAGAAACACTTAGTGGAAAATCTTCTTAGCCTAAGGTCAGGCAAAGGTTCCTTGGAGTCGACAGAAATACAATCTGTAAAAGGAAAATAGACAAATTGGACTTTATCAACATGCACAACTTTGGCACTTCAAAAGGTATCATTAGGAAAATGGCAAGTTGTAGCTTGAAAGAAAATACTTGCAAAGCATGTATCTGATAAATGACTGGTACCCAGAATAAACAGAATTCAACAAGACAAACAGCCCATTAAAAAATGGGTAAAAGATTTGAATAGACATTTCACCAAAGAAGATAAACAAATGGCTAATAAGCACTTGAAAAGATATTCAACATCACTAGTCATTAGGGAAATGCAAATTAAATCTACAATGAGATGCCACTTCGTACACCACACACACACACACACACACACACACACACACACACACACAGTCAAATTGCTATAATTAAAAAGATAGAAAATAACAAATTTAGTTAGGATGTGAAGAAATAGAATCCCTCATACATGGCTGATAGAAACACAAAAATAACTACTTTGGAGAATGATTTAGTGTTTTCTGAAAAAGTGAAAATGAATTGGTTCAACATTTTCGCTCTTTGGTATCTCCCTGAGAGAAATATAAATAAATCCACTCAAAACTTATATTTTCCCATGGTTTAAGTTCTCCTGGCTGAAAAAGTGGAAGCAACCCTAATGTTCACCAGCTGATGGGTGAACTGTGTGAATTCTATGTAATTGGGATTCTACGTAATTCTACGTAAAACGGGATTGTTTTTGTTGATTATTACTCATGGAATATTACTAGTCCATAAAAAGGAGTGAAGTCCTGACATGTGCTAGAGTGTAACTGAACCTCAGAAACATATCAGGAAGTGTTTTTGGTGGGGGGGGGTCACCCAGATCTGGTGGTGTTTGGGGTTACTCTTTTTGGGGGAGGCGCTGTGCCACACCCAGCAGTGATCAGGACTGATTCCTGGCTCTGTGCTCCGGGACCACAGCTGGTGGGCTCGGGGACCCCCTATGCGGTGCTGGGAATTGAACACAGTCGGCCACAGGTAAGCAAACGCCGTTTCCGTCCACTGTGCTATCACTGCAGCCTCTCGGGGTGTTACTCCTGGCTCTGTGCTTGGGGAATTCAGGGGACCATCGGTGCCAGGGATCGAACTCACAACCTCACGCTTCCAAGGCAAATGTCCTATCCCTGAGCCATATCCCAGGATTGAGGTAGTGTCTCATATTTTAACTTAACTTGATGATATGCCAATACTAACGAGAACAACCTGAGGGGAAAAATCAAATTCAGGGGCTGGAGCAATAGCACAGTGGTAGGGCATTTGCCTTGCACGCAGCCGGCCCAGATTCAATTCCCAGCATCCCATAGGGTCCCCCGAGCACTGCCAGGAGTGATTCCTGGGTGCAGAGCCAGGAGTAACCCCTGAGCATCGCCAGGTGTGACTCAAAACGAAAAAGAAAAAAAAAATCAAATGCATAAATAAGCAGGGGTGCGTGATTTTTATTTGAGCCAAGGTCCAGAAAAGTAAAGGGAAGGAGGTAGGCATGATCCCGCTCCTCTGGGGTGGGGCTGCTGCGAGGAGAGAGCACGGGAGGGAGGGGGCGTCGGGGGGCAGCTAAGCCCAGCACTTCCTAGCAGGACCTTCTAGAAGCCTGAAGAACCAGGTCTGGGGTGATGCTAGGCTCCAAACAGATGCCACAGCTGCCCTCCGCCCCTGGGCCCGAGCAGCAGGGCACGCTCAGCCAGGGAGGGGCTGGGGGGAGCGCCCCACTCTTCCTCTAGGGGCCCCAGGACTGTGCGCACTGCCAACTTCATCCAGAGGCTCCGACCTCCGGCGGAGACCTCGCTGGCGGCTTTCAGCCCGCAGGACCGGACCAGCACCGGGACCCTTCACGGCGCCAGCCTGCGGTGCCCCCCGAACGGTGGAGCCGGCTCCCGTCCCCCACCCCCAGATCCACCAGCACCTCCTCCCTGCCCTCCGCACAGGGCGCCTCCCCGGGACCCGGGCTGGCGCGCTGGCTGCGTCCGTCTAAAGGCCGTCTAAAGGCCGTGACTTTGTAAATCACAGTGCTTTAATTAAAAAAAGTTAAAGCAGGGCTGGGGACATAGTGCCGCGGGTGGGGGGCTTGCCTTGCACGCAGCCAACCCGGGTTCGATCCCTGGCACCATGCATGGTCTCCTGAGCCCAGCAGGAGGGATTTCAGAGTGCAGAGCCAGGAGTCAGCCCTGAGCATTGCCCGGTGCGCCCCCCCCAACACAAAACGAAACAGAACGGTTGAGACAAGTGAACATTAAGTGGGCAGCGACTGTGTGTGGGCGTAGGATATTGTTTACCAACACGGGAGAGTTGAATGTTCCGTCCGTGCCAGCCCGCGTGAGTCCCGCCTTCTCCTGGTGGTCAGGGTTCCACTAAGGGGCACTGTCCTCAGGGCAGGTGCTGGCCCGGGTGCCCTGAAGCCGGCGGGCGTGGCGTGGTCAGTGAGAGCAGCTCTGCCAGGCCGGCCGCGGGGCCAGCTGGCTCCGGCCGCACTCGGGCCTGCGGGTGTGATCCCCGTGCCCAGAGGCTGGTCAGCGCCTGCCCACGCGCCTCCTCCGCTGACCTCACCGAGGTCAGCCCCGGCTCCCAGACCTTCAGTGGCAGGAGAATAAATCATTGGTGCTTTCCTGGAATGCAACTTCCTCCGGGGAACACGCGGGAAGTGGCCCCCAGCGGCGCTCGGGAGGACGCGGGCGCCCCCCGCCGTTCCCGCGCCCGCACTGTCCGGCCCGGCCGGGCCTGGCTCCGATCCTCCTCTGTCCAGCCCCAGGCGAGTCCAGCCCTGCGCCCGGCCTCCTCCTTCCTGTCCCCGTGGGAACGTTCCCCGGCCAGGCCCGCGGACAGGGCCCCGAGGGCCTCGGTGCAGCGCCCCCCACAGGCCTCTCCTTGAGGTCCCCAGAGGAGACGCCCCGCCCCACCTCCCCAGCCCACAGGGTGGACTGGCCAGCGGCGAGCAGGGGCCGGCTGCAGCCGGTCTCGACCAGCCTCACTCCAGCCGATGGCAACCTCTTTCTAAGCCTGTAATTAAGTCCCGGCTCTGTCCTCCAGCTGCCGGGAGGCCTCATTTATAAGGCGCAGAGGAGACCCTCGGGCTATCTTAATTAGCCTTTAATTGGCGATTAACCACCCTCAGCCTCGCCTCCACCTGCCGGTGCCCCGCAGGGAGGGGCCGGTTCTCTCTCCTCAGAAGCCCGGTACCAGGTACTGCAGTCTCTGTGGGTCCTGATCGCCGCCCCCAGCCCCCCACGCCGGGAGGGCCTGGTGCTCAACACCTCAGCCGCTCCAGAATATTCCATTTCAGAGCTGCTCCCGTGGCAGGTGCTCACGTAGGCCCAGCCAGGTCTAGTGAGTTTCCTCGGGCTCCGGCTGTGTCTCAGACCGCGGCCGAGCACTGGGGCAGGAGCTCCTGAGGCTCGAGGCCACCGGAAGCCGCGTGTTTCTCCCAGCGTCCAAGGCTCTTGGCTTCGCCTCTGTCAGCGCCTCGGGGATGAGCAGGGAAGCAACCGGCTCCCCAGAGCCTGTTGGCACCGAGAGGAAGGCGGGGAGAGACGTGGGGACCCCCCTGGGGACCCCCAGCAGGGCGGGGGCTGGAGGAAGCGGCTGTGACGGGAGCTCGCCCCGAGGGCCCCACTCACAGCCCCCCTGGGCGCACGGACACGGGCAGACCCGAGTGAGGACAGGAAAGGCGGCCTCTGTGTCTGCAAGGCCAGAGGTCAGCGGGTAAGGCTGGCCCGGGCCCGGCCCCCGGCGTCCCACAGGGACCCCCAAGCACCGCCAGGAGTGATTCCCGAGTGCAGAGCCAAGCCCTGAGCACCATCAGGTGTGACCCCCGCCACCTCCCCCCACCCCCAAAAAAAACCAACTGGCCCCCCGACGGACGGGAGCTGCCTTGGCAGGGCCTGGCGTGGTGAGCCAGCGTGGTCGGATGGGGGCACCCCAGAGAGCGTTCGGGGGAGAGAGAGAGCCGTGTGCCACCCAGGGGTGGGGCCCGGGGGGTAAAGGGGGTGGCTCAAAGTCTGGGGTTCTAGTTTGGACTCAAAGACGGAAGCCC
Source organism: Sorex araneus (assembly GCF_027595985.1). NCBI lineage: Eukaryota > Metazoa > Chordata > Mammalia > Eulipotyphla > Soricidae > Sorex > Sorex araneus. Next base: position 2,519,608 of record NC_073304.1, on the reverse strand, counting down.
GAGAGGTGTTTGGGGAACGCCCGAAGTCCCAGAGGAACACTCCTGCTCCGGGATTGGGGGGGTCTGTGCTTGGGGCGCACTGGGGACTCAGCCTGCAGAGCTCAGGCTCACGTCTGCCTGCGCTTCGGGGCCCTACGGGGGGCCGGCAACGGACCCGGGCCGCTGTGCAGTCAGTGCTTCACCCGAGCACCATCTCTGGGGCCAGCAGCACTACCTTGGTTATCAAATTTCAGGAGTTTATGGCCTGGAGCGATAGCACAGCGGGGAGGGCGTTTGCCTTGCAAGAGGCCAACCCGGGTTCGATTCCCAGCATCCCATAGGGCCTCCCGAGCACCGCCAGAATAATTTCTGGGTGCATGAGCCAGGAGTAGAGCCAGGAGTAGCCCCTGAGCATTGCCGGGTGTGACCCAAAAAGCCAAAAAAAAAAAAAAGAGAGAAAGAAAGAAAAGAAGTTATTAGATGATAACCATTTGCAGGTGATAGAAGGAAGTACAAAGAAAATTCTCAAAAATTCTGAGAGCACCCAGGATGTGCTGGGGGGGTCAAGCAGCTGTCTCGGGGGGGCCCCCGGCTCGGACCCCTGTGCTGCCTGCTGTGCTGACACACACCCGGGTCCTGGGATCCCTGGGGCCACAGCCGAGGACACGAGGCCTTCGCTCTGGTGCGTGCCCGAGTGTCCCAGCTGCCAGCATGGGACGGGAGGGGAGAAGGGACTCACACGCAGACCAGGAAGGCGAGTCACGGCTCCGAAGTCAGTGTACTCGGGTCTGGCCCCATCCTCCGTGACGCCCACAGTGAACTAGAAAAAAGGAAGCAAGAAAGCAGCTTTCGAGTTGGTCTGTTTTCAAGGAACCAAGTAACTTGGGTTCAACTTAACAAAAGGTAAAAAGTCTTCATATCAAAAGCTGGGATTTATTTTAGTTTCCCTCCACTGCGCCCCCTTTCTCTCTCTCTCTCTCTCTCTCTCTCTCTCTCACACACACACACACACACACACACACACACACACACACACACACACACAGCCTGGCCACAGAAATTATAAGCTGTTAAAAGAAGTTGAAGATGTAAGGAAATGGGAAAACATTCCCCATTCATGAATTACAAGGATCAACATTGTTCAAAGGTGCCTAGATTTTGCAGATTGGATGCAATCCCAATACAAATTCCAATGGTTTTCTTCAAGGAAATAGAGCAAACATGACTAAAATGTGTATGGAACCACAAGAAAAATTCCTAATAGCCAAAGCAAACCTAAGGAGGGGAAAAAAAAATAACAAGAACGAAGACATCCTCTTCCCAGACTTCAAATTACACGTAAATCTATAGAAGTACAAACAGTGTGGGATTGGAATTAAAGGAGACACTAAAATCAATGGAAAAGAATCGAGAGCCCAGAAACCAGCCCCCAGACACACAGACAGTTGGTTGGTGACAAAGGAACCAGGCGCAGACAATGCACGCAGAAAAGTGTCTTCAACGAGCAACGCCGGGTCTGGGTCCCCGGACTGCGTGGCAGAGCAAAGCCGACTCCAAACCCTGGGATTAGGTGAACCGTGAAAGTTTCTGCATCAGGAAAAGAAACTGACACTGAAGCGAAAAGGGTGTCTCTGTGGCGGTCCTGTCAGAACACCTAGGAACAGCCACAGTGGCGGGGAGGGGGGGAAAAGGCGCCTTAGAAACGACCCCGCACGGGGACTTCTCGAGCCGAAAGTGGAGCTTCCCTGAGGCCTCCCAGCCAGCCCCCGGGCCGTGGCTCTGCCCTGCTTTCCACACAGGAAGAAGCCGGGGTTCAGGGGAGACTCCCAAGGGGGGGTGTTGGCTGCTGGGTGAGGAGGCAGGTGTGGGGGTCCCACAGCAGGGCCCCAGTTTCGGGGACTGGCAGCTGAGCCCAGGCTCCCCGCTGACCCCGGGAGGTCCCCAGGCTGAGACGTGGCCCCCGGGGAGAAGGCGGCCTTGGGGGGAGGGGGCCCTGCTGGGCACTGCGGAAGGGGAGCAGTCGGGGGATGGGGCCCGGCGGACGGAACCAGGCCTGGTTTGCCCGAGACTAAGCATAACTCAAGTGTCTCAGTATTCCTTGCTGGGGGGAAAGCCACCTCAACCCCCCCATTTCCTTCGGCACGTCCCTGGCAGGGTGTTGGCGCCGACTCCCGGCCCGTGTGAGGCCGCGGCAGCCTCTCGCCGCAGCCTGGCTTCTCGGGAGAGACGCAGGCATTTCCCGGAATTCTCAATCAGCTACTTGAAGGACTCACCAGAACCTTCCCCGGAAGTCCCCTCCCTCCACTGGGTGGAAATTTCCATTCCCCTCACCGGCTCTGCAGAGCCAGACCCAGGCGGCTTCGGAATAGGGGCCCAGAGCCCTCCCCAGACGGATGCTTCAGACACTGCAGTCCCCCAACACACACACGTACACACATACACTCACATACACACATACACACACACATACACATGTGCACACACGTACACACATACACATACACTCACATACACACACATACACACATGCATACACACACGCACACACATATACACACACACGTACACACATGTACACACATACATACACACATGCATACACACATATACACACATGTACACATGTTCACACACATGCATACACTTACGTACACACATACATACACACATATATACACACACATGCACACACACATACACACATACACACACACATACATACACACACGCACACACATGCACACACACGTACACACACATACATAAACATACTTGTACACACATGGACAGCATGTTTTTGCTTCCAGAACCCTAAGAGAGCAGGGAGGGGTTGGGCCAGGGGCTCGGGGGAAGAACATTCTAGAAGTCCCCACAGCAGAGAGCAAGAGACTCTGGCCCAGCCTGTGAGGTGGGAGAGTAGCCGGCCCGGCAGGGGGGAGGGGAACATCGCTCTCTGGGGTCTTCGTGGGGAGCTGCTGCGAGCTTCAGGGTGAGCGGGGGCGGCCCAGAGCCTGGACGGAGCCGGCAGGGCCCAGGTGGGTGGGCCGGGGCAAAGGCTTAATCCGACGGCAGGCACTGGGAGTGCAGCAGGCTCGAACCCACAGCTCGACCTGCAGACAGGTGTGTGTTTGGGGGGTGTCCAGAACCCAGCTGGGGGTCCGACCCAGGCGTGTGACAGGCGAGCACTAGGACAGTAGCAGGCGCTGATGGCTGGAGGTGGCATGGAGGACTCATGCTCTCCCTGGGACACGCGTGTGCGTGGACATCCACAGCAGACATACAGACACATGCAGACGCACACAGACGACACACACATGTGAACACATGTGTACATAGACACACAGACAAGCACGCACAGAGACACACATACACACAGACACGTGCACGCACAGATACACACATGTGCAAACACGCAAGTGTACACCTTAGAGACACAGAGACGCACAGACACGCACACAGAGACACACACGCACACGTGTACTCACGCACATCCGGCCGGAGAGTAGCTGCATGCCTGGGGCCTCGGAAGGAGGGAACGTGGCTCGGCAGGCCCAGCGGGACACTGAGTGACATGAGGGGCTCAGAGGACCCTGCTCCGGGCTCCGCCTTCCACCTGGTGGGGACGAGACCAAGGCCTGATCCCGGACCCGCCGCCCGGGGGCGTCTCACGGGGAGAAGCGTCATGGCCCCTGCGGCCCGCGTCCTGTACCCAGGCGGACCCTCCTTCCTGCCCAAGGGTGCTCAGAGCCCGCCCTCTGCGGGGTGGTCAGGGCCAGTGCCGCGGGCGCCCCCGGGTGGAGGAGCAGCGGGTGGCAGGGCGCGGGGAGGCGCTGTCCCCCACCCAGGGGAGAAGTCTGTGTGGTCTGGGGTCAGCGGAGACGCTATGGGTCAAACGCGATCTGCCACCAGCGGGGTCAGGGGGAGGGCAGGGGCCAGTGGGCGAGTGGGGGTCTCTGCCGAGCCCACAGCTGCCCCCCCGGCTGCCGATCAATTTTCCTCAGGAAGCCCCGAGGGTCCGTTTGCCCCCCGTCCCCCCGACTCATGTGTGGGGGTCTCCCGGCTGGCCAGTCCCTGTGTCAGACCTCTGGGCCCGGTCACGCCTGCTGACGTGTGCCCTGGAACAGAGGCGTCCCGGCCACCGGTGGGTTCCCGCAGGGGGCTGGGGTGCCCGCGGGCGGGACGTCTGGCCGCGCTCCACACGATGGCAGCACGCTCGCACAGATGCCCGCGGGGCCGCCAGCCGGTCCGGGACCCAGCGCCGCCCCACCCCAGCCCGGACACGGAGCCGGGCGCCCGGACCCCTGGGCCCACCAGCCGAACCCAATACCGTCGCCCGCCAGCCTCGCAGAGGGTCGCCCCCGACGGTGGCAGAGAGGCAGAGCCCCGGCTCCTCCTGTCCCCGCAGGCCCGGGGTTCTGCTCCAGCACCTACCTGTGGCCCGAGACCCCCGGCGACCCTTCCAAGGGAGCCCGCTGGGGGGCCGGGGCAACAGCACAACAGGGAAGGCGTTCGCGCTACGTGAGGCGGACCCGGGTTCTATCCCTGACCTCCCCGTACCCACCAGCGGTGAGTCAGAGTCAGCAGGAAGCCCTGCACCCCAGTGTGGCCCCAAGAATGGAAAAGGGGGTCCCCCGGGCACGGGGGCTCCCGCCCTGGCTCCCTGGCGCACCCCCTGGTTTTGACTAAGGGGCTGCGGCTGGGGCCCCTCGAGGCACGGACAGTCGCCCCCCGGGGCTCAAGCCAAAGCCCATGAACATTGTTAATTTTAATTTTTAATTTTTTTAAATTTTATTGTTATTTATTTGGGGGCCACCCGCACTCGGCAATGCTCAGGGGTCGCTTCTGACTCTGCACTAAGGAACCAGCCCTCCCCGCTGGACTATCGCTCCAGCCCGTTTTTGACTTTTTTAAAACAGTCTACTTTTTCCTTCCTTTCCTTTCCTCTTTGCACGCGTGTGTGTGTGTGTGTGTGTGTGTGTGTGTGTGTTTCTCTCCCTTTCTCTCTCCCTCCCTTCACTCTCCCTCCCTCCCTCTCTTTCCCTCTCTCTCTCCTCCCTCTTTCTCCTTCTCTTCCTCTCTCTGTCTCTCCCACCCTCCTTCCCTCCCCCTCCCCCTCTCTCTTTTCCTTTTGCTTTTGGGGCCACACCCAGCAGTCATCAGAGCGTCCTCCTGGGGTTGTGCTTGGGAATCACTCCTGGTAGGGCTTTGGGTGGGTGCCTGCTGTATGATTTCTCCAACCTCTTTTTTGCTTTTCTTTTTTTTAAAAAAAAATGTTGGAGAGGGGCTGGAGCGATAGCACAGCGGGGAGGGCGTTTGCCTTGCACGTGGCCGACCCGGGTTCAATTCCCAGCATCCCATATGGTCCCCTGAGCACCGCCAGGAGTAATTCTTGAGTGCAGAGCCAGGAGTAACCCTGTGCATCGCTGGGTGTGACCCAAAAAAGCAAATATATATATATATGTTGGAGACAGTATAGAGGTGAAGGCACTCGCCTCGCACAGGGCCAAGCTCGGGTTTGAGTCTGGCATTGCCTCTGGGCCCTGAGCACAGAGTCAGGAGTAAGCCCTGTGCCCTGCTGGGTGTGCCACCCCCCCACCCTCTCAAAAATAAAAAGTTGCGGACTGCAGAGACAACGGCACGGGCTGCGTGCAGGCCTTGCACGTGGTAGGCCCAGGAGTATGAACCCTGAGCACCATGAATGTGATTCAAGCCCCAATAAGATAGAAACAAATACATGATATAAAATAATTTTTAAAATGGGATTTTTTTGGGGGGTGTAGAGATAGAACAGTGGGGAGGACACTTGCCTGCATGCGGCTAGCCCAGGTTCCATCATGGGCATCCCCTTTGGCCCCGGAGTCACCCAGGAGAGACCCCTGAGCATCGCCGGCTGTGACCCCCGGAGTGTCTGCTGGGCTGGGGACGCCGCCCATTGGGCCACCCTGCCTGCGCGTGGGCACTGCCCAGTCCCGGGCACAGAGACAGCTTTGCCAGGACACGCCGGCCCCCAAGAGTGCTTCTGGGGTCCACTTTTAGGGGCACGACCGGAGGCACCGTCCCTGGGGCTGGAGGTCCCGGCAGGAATGCAGACCCAGCCGCCCTCACACAGATCCAGGAAGTGGGGCTTGGGGGTCCCGGGAGCAGCAGAGACTGGAGCCCCCCGGGGCAGCTCCCCGTCTTCCCAGGGCCCCTCTCGAGAGTCAGAGGCCTGTCCCCTTCTGCACCGCTGACCGCTGCGAGCGGGATGCAGGGTCCACAGCTGCCCTGAGCCCCGCTGCTGGGCCCTGGACTCAGTTTCCCTCTGTGGAACAGGGGCGTGGGGGTGAGGGGCCTGGAGCGGGCTGCCCGCCATTTGCTGCCGGCTCCCAGCGCCATGTTGCGGAGGCTGAGCTGCCCGCCGGCCACTGAGGCCACTCCAGGCCCTGGAGGACGGAGCCCCTCGGCCACACCTGCCGTGGGCGCGGGGCCACGAGTCTCTGGCTGCACGTCCCGCGCTGGGGGGGCCCGCGCTCCCGAGGGCTATTTTCGGGCACCCCTGGGGCCGGGCGGGCGGGGGCAGGGGGCGCGCTGCTGATCTGGTTACCGGCATGTGCCCGCTCAGCAGATGCCGCCCCTCCTTGCCATGACCACACGCCAGGGGGGCGGCGGGCTCGGCGCCGTGTCCTGGGGCTCGGGGTCATGGGCAGCTCGGGGCCGGGTGGCCAGTGCAGCCTGAGCCATGTGGCTGCCCCAGGCGCAGGCCCCCCAAGCCCACAGCAGGCCAGAGGGCCGAGACTTGGGGGTCCAGGGGCCGGGAGAGGCTGCGGCTTCTCCTCGACCAAATGTCCCCCCGGGAATGCCAAGAGGAGGCTCCAGGCAAATGTGTTTTTTTGGGGGGGCTTTGCCTTCCCTTCTGGGGGTCCTGGGTGTGGTGAGAGCACCACCCCAGGACCTTTGCTGGTCTGAGACGGGCGAGCCTGGCGGCTGACTCGGGGTCCTGGGGTGCACCGTCCTCCTGGGGCCCAGGGCCGCATACACGAGGGTGCTGGACGGGGCTGCGCTCTGGGGGTGCTCCTCCTGCGAGGCCTGCCGTGGGGAGGGGTCTCAACCCCCCGATGGGGAGTGGAGGGCCCTGCGTCCCCGCCCGGCACTCAGGGAAGCCCCCCGCCCCCTCACAAAGCTCTTCCTGGCAGCGGTGGGCTGCACCCTGAAACCCAGCCTGCCACGGGGGCCCCGACAGACACAGCGGCCGGGGGGCTCCCTCAGGCCTCACGCCCCAGCTCCAGGCTGGGGGTCACCCAGCGCTTCCCCGCTTTCTGTGCTGTGGGGACAAGGGGGCATGAACCGGTGGTCTCCCGCCTGCATTCTGCGCTGTGGGGGGGCTCCCGCCCCCCCCCCCGGACACTGGCTTTGGGGACCAGCTGCAGACCTAAGACGGCCGCGTTTGGAAGGAAAATTTCTTCCATGTTCTAATTTGCTCCATTGGACTCAGCCAAAGAGGCCCCGGGTTGACTTTTTCCACTTCCCGCCCCAGGAATGAAGCAGGCCCTGGCCTCGGTGGGTCCCCAGGGCCATCTGTCCGGCCCGGAATGACGGACTCAGCACATAGGCGAACTCTTGACACTCTCTGGCCCCCCTCTCACTCCCAAAGTAGCATCTCCTGCGCCCCTGCCTTGTAAGTCAGCTGCCTGCCGGCCCCGGGCACGGGGACAGGGCGCCCAGAAATGGCCTCGGGGATTAGCCCTGGCGCTCGGGGCATCTGGGCGCGGGGAGAGGTGCTGGTGTGGCTTTCACATGCCGGGCTAAAATTACGGGTGAAAAGACGCGGCAGGACGGCGTCCAAGGCTGCGCAAAGGGCCTCGAAAGCTGATCGCCCGGGGGGTCCGGGCGGGGGCTCTGCACCCCGCTTTGAAGCCTATTTCGGAGCTGGGCACCGGCAGCTCACGTGTCAGGGCTGTGAGCGAGTCGGTGGCACCCGCTCTCCTCCGGCCCACCTGCTGTGGTCCATCAGAGTCCACACGGGCGCGTCCCAGAGCCCCGAGTGTGTGCGGGGGTCTCCTCGGGGCAGGGCGGGGGTCCGGCCCACGTGAGGATGGGCCGCACGTGGCCGTGGAGCCGGGGAGGCAGAGACCCTCATTCCCCGCCGTGGGTCAGTTTTTAAGACGCCAACCAGAAGCCGGCTGGGCACGGCCGGGCCTGCCCTGCGCCAGCCCCACGGTTCCCTGGGCTCTCGGGCTGCCGCCCTGGTGCCCGGGGCACGGGCCGGCCTGCCTCTCCCTGTCCCCGACCGCTTCCCCCGACACCACACTGTTCCTGGAGGCTCCGCAGAGGCCGCCGGGCCGCCGCCAAGCCGTGTGGTCACGCTGTTGCCGCCGGCGCTGGCCAGGCCCTTTCTTCGAAAGCCACACTCGGCGCCCCGGGGGGAGGCAGGCCCGCCCGGCGTCACCCCGGGGGGTTCTCTTGGGCCGTAGCTTTTCGGGGGCCGGTCATGGGGCCCGGAGGTCCCCTGGGAAGGGACACCACGCCCCCACGTCCGGCGCGGAAGCCACGCTCGGTGAGGCCCGAGGGTGCCCAGAGGGACCCACGGTGCCCGCGGGTGGCAGAGGCAAGAACTTGCAAAGTCTCGGCTTAATTGCTGGCACTCCGGCCCGCCCGGTTCCTGGGCCTGGTGGTCACTGTGCTAATCAGCTAGGCCACAGCGGCAACTGGGCAGGGCCGCCCAGAGGACCCAGCCAGCCCGGCGGCACCCGGGCACCGGCTGGGGAGGCCCGGACGTGGGCCACGGGAGGGTGTGAAGGACGCCTCGAAGGCTGCCGGGCTCCAGGCGCGGCCCCGGGCTGGCTCTGGCCGGCTCAGCGTTCAGGAGGGGTCGCGCCCAGGCGGCCGCTGCCCGCCGGACACCGCCCCTGTTCTGAGTGGTCACAGCAGCTTTGCTCGCACCCCGTCCCCCAAAATGGGCCTGATGTCCAGCTCCGGGGCCGTCACCACCTTCCCAGCTGCCCCTGGGGACTGAGGGCTGGTCCTCGGCACCCATGTTCCCGCCCTGCTCCTGGGCTCACGGCCCTCGGTCTCCTTCCGCAGGGAGCACTGCTCTGAGGGAGCACCCACACTCCTTCCGGCACCTTCCAGAGCAGGGTCGGGGAGGGGGGCCTTTCCCCACTCGACTTTCCCCTGTCTCCTTGGGATGGAGCCTAGTGGCCAGAGGGACGGGCCCGTGTCTGGACACACCAGCCTGTGTGTGAGTGGACACGTGTGGGCCCAGCCTGGGTCTAGACGGTCCCTGGACCCCCGGCCCTGGCCTGTTAGTGCCCTGGAGTGACTCCGAGTGCGGAGACAGGAGTGTCCAAACCTAACAGCAATCAAGGCAGATGCAGGCACTAACCTCTTCTCTGGAGGGTGGGCCCCGTCTCGGGCCATGGGGCGCCCCCGTGACCCCCAGAGCCTCTTAGCACCTCCCTGGCCTGGCCACTGCAGGGACTCAGTGGAATCAGTGACCCTTGACCTTTCGTGACTGGTGACTCTCACTCAGCTTTCTGCTCGGTTTATTTGGGGTCACACCCAGCAGCGGGGCGGGCAGCACCCAGGGCTGCTCAGGGCTTACTCCCGGCTCTGTGCGCAGGGATCGCTCCTGGCTCCTGGGGGGTCGGGGGACCATGTTGGGGCCGGCCGTGTGCAAGGCCAGGGCTCCCCCAGACCTCTCGCTCCCGTCAGCGTCTGTGTGGGGCTTTGTTCTCTTCACCGTTCAGAATCGGCTGCTTTAGGAGGGGATGACACTCGCCTGTGACCGTGTCACGTTTGGTTTTATGTCTAGCTTTTTTTGTTTTTTGCCTTTTGGGTCACACCTGGCGATGCACAGGGGTTACTCCTGGCTCTGCACTCAGGAATTACTCCTGGCGGTGCTCAGGGGACCATATGGGATGCTGGGAATCGAACCCGGGTTGGCCACGTGCAAGGCAAACGCCCTACCCGCTGTGTTATCACTCCAGCCCGTCTAGTTTTTTTTTTCTTTCTTTCTGTGTTAAAGTTATTTGCAGTGATTTGCCCTAATAGAGAATTTAAAGGTGTAGCTTGACACTTGTATAGGTGTCAACATAGCGCCCCACACCTACCCACATTCTAGCCCCTTCCTGTGCCCCAAAGACCCCCTGGGTCCTTCCTCCGCCCCCTCCTGCAGGGAGCCATCTTGATTTCATTCGTCCGGGGACGTGCTGGGCTGTCCTCTGCCCGTCCGCTCGGCCTGTGGGCCAGAAGCTCCTCTCAGAGGAAGGTGAAGTTTCTGCCCCCAGGAGGCCACGTGGCCCCAGCCCCAACCCTTGTGTGAGTTGGGGGTCTCACACCCCTCCACCTTCGGCGGCTGGGAAGAGCTCGGGGACCTGCACAGGTGTGTGAGGCCCGGCCAGCCCCTGCGCCGCAGGCCTCCAGGTGGACGCTGGGCCCGCAGGGTCCTCTGAGGCCACTCTCCTGAGGCCGGCTGCCGGCAGGGAGCTGAGGAGCGGGCAGGGGCGAGGGGCGGGGAGGGGCGGTGCTGGAGGGGGCCCCCACGCAGCCGCGGGCAGGGGCATGGCGGTGGGTGGTGAGTGGCAGATAATGGCCCCATTACCCCGGAGCCGGGCGCAGGGCTGCTCTAGCTGCCAGGGAGGAGGGGGCAGATAACGAGCTCAATTTGGCCAATTTAATCATTTCTTCCTTCACGGATCCAATAAACATTTCTGGAGGATCCTTTGTGTGCTAAGCGCTGTGTTGGGGCCACAGACGCAGCCAAGGGAGAGAGAGGGTGGGCCCCGGGTAAACAGCTCAGGACGGCCTGGGCGAACAGACTCACGGGGCGGGGAGGGGCGGGCAGGGGCACGAGGGCCGCCCTGGAGGCAGAGGGTGGGAGGGCGGAGTGGGTGATGTGCATACAGGCCTGCAGACATGTGTGCGTGCATGCACGAGTGTTTGTGTGTGCACACGTGTAGATGCATGTCTGTCCGTGTGAGCGTGTGTGCGTGCATGAGCACGTAGGCACGAGTGTATGGGTGCACGTGTGAGTGTGCGTGTGCGTGTCTGTGCCCGTGTGTGGCCCGTGTGTACACGTGTGCGTGTCCGTCTGTGTGTGTGCATGGTGTGGACAGAGAGGAGGAGAGGGAGCGCAAGGGAAGCTGGGTGGATCCTGACCCTCCGCCCGGCCTTGCGGCTGAGATGCCCCCAGCAGGGGAAGCGGGCGGACAGCTGGTGGGTGGGGGGAGCCAGGCCTGCACTAAAGATGGTGGCGCAGGGGTGAGGCTGGAGAGTTCCTCGCACGGTTTCTGGGCTCCGGACGCCACCGTCTAGGCTGCAGCTTCCGGCCCACCTGCGCCCACAGTTCACCTCTGGACACCGCAGGAGGAGGGGCATCCAGCACCCCCTCACAGTGGGTAGGGCGTTTGCCTTGCACGCGGCCGACCCAGGTTCAAGTCCCAGCATCCCATATGCCCCACCCCGCCCCCCAGCACCGCCAGGAGTGACTCCTGAGTGCAGAGCCAGGAGGAACCCCTGAGCATCGCCTGGTGTGACCCAAAAAGAAAAAAAAAAAAAAAGCGGCAGGAGGGCAGCAGGGCCCGTGGGTGGCCTCGGGGTGACACAGGGGGAAACGGAGCACGAGGGGGGTGGGCAGCCCGACCCGGAGGGAGGCCCGGTGCGTGCGTGGCCGCGGGTCAGGTGCGGGCCTGGCTCAGACCTGTCTGCCTTTTGTCCCCTCCGCCCCCAGGCCGCATGATGTCATTCGGGCGCATTAAGCTGGAGCAGCTCAAAATTGAATAATGAATTACACTCGGCCTCAATCAGAGCCTGATTGATCAGGGGTTGCAGCGGCACCTGGCCGGGATTAGCCCTGACAATGAGAGCCGTGGGCAGGTGGCGGCCTGGCCAGAGCCCGTCCCCGGGTGCCGCGTAATTAAGATGGACTTGATTTCTCTATTCTTGCTGGTGAGCCCAGACGGGCCCGCGGGGCTGCGGTTCTGGCAGGCCCCTCCCCCGTGGCCCGCCCCGTGGCCAGCCACGCTCCGCTCTGCACGTGGGCACTCAGCCTGCGCGCCCGGGGGTGCTGCTCCTCTCCTCGCCCCTGCATCTGAGGCCACTCCGTGCCGGGTGGCTCGGTCAGCGTGTCGGTCCCTCGGGCGGTTTCCTCGCGCTCCCCTCCGAGGGCTGCGCAGCCTGGCCCCCGCGCGCCCCCCACTCGCACCCAGGGCGCTCGTGTCTGCTCCGAGGCTCCCCGGAAGCACCTGAGGTCCGGGTGGGGGCCCTGGGGGTCAGCCCTGGGCTCTGAGGGGACCTTGGTGGCCCCATGAGTCCACGGGCAGGTCTGCGGCAGCCCCGGACGCCGAGGGAGGCCCTGGCCTGGCCTGGCCACTGGGCCGCCCCCTCTCCTGCTTCTCTGCAGGCCAGCGGGGGTGACTTCGTGGGGCCAGTGGGAACCTGTGGGTCAGTCTCTAGTCAGTCTCAGGGCCCTGGAGGTTCTGGAAAGGTGGACAATGAGCGGAGGAAATGCATTGGTCAGTGTCCCACAAACCATTCCAAGGGGCCACATGAGACCCCTTTCCCCAAGCCACGGCTGTGTCCGTCACCAACGCCTGTGACGGGTCTGACCGGGATGGGGCGGGGGCGGGGGTCACTGGCACTCTGAGGGGTGTCGGTAACTGCAGCAGCACCAGGAATTTTTTTTTTTTTTTTTTTTTTTTTTGCTTTTTGGGTCAAACCCAGCAATGCTCAGGGGTTACTCCTGGCTTTGCACTCAGGAATTACTCCTGGCAGTGCTCGGGGGACCATATGGGATGCCGGGGATCGAACCCGGGTCGGCCGCATGCAAGGCAAACGCCCTACCCGCTGTGCTATCGCTCTGGCCCCAGCACCAGAAATTTGAACGCTGTTTGTGGCCCTGTCACCTGAACAACAGCCCCCAAATGCAAAAGTGAATACAAACGAAAATAAAGCCCGAAAAGGAATCTGGTCTGATGTAGCACGTGGTGTCCTGGGGTTGCATCCCGACTGCATGATAAACACTGATATTCAACTGTTCTCGTTCGAAAGAGGGAGGTGAGCGGAGACGGGCCCCGCCTAGCTGTGACCTCTCTCTGATGGGGGGGGGGGAACAAACCTCCCGGGCAGAGACGTGTCCTCGCAGTCCGGGCTAGGGGCGTCCCAGACCCGCCCGGGGGGTCCCGAGACACCCTCTGTCCATCCGCACTCAGGAGAAGGGAAGTGAAGACCCTCTGGGCGAGGTCAAACACCCCACCCGGTGTGGGCAGCCCCCTGAGCCTCTGGCCCCCGGGTCTGTGCCCCCACAGTGGGCGTGAGGGCCGGGGCCTCTGAGCCCTGCGGAGGCCGGGGTGGGGAGGCCCCAGGACTCCCCGGAGCTGAGGCCTGTGTTTGTCTCGCCCTTGTTTTCCTGTGCCGTAGTGTCCAGTTTCTTCTACGAATCTGAATATGGAGGTGCAGGAGGGCCGCCGTGTCCCCGGCCCTGTCTCTGCACGCTGGCCTCTGTCCAGCCGAGGTTCCAGCCTCTGCTCCTCGGTGCCCCCGTGGCTGCGGGGCCGTCACTGCCCGCCCCGGCCCTGGGCCCCCTCTGGCTGCGGGAGAGCAGAGCAGGAAACGGTCCTTAGATGCGTGTCTCTGCGGCCGCCCTGATGGACAAAGAGACTGCGGCAATTTTTCATAATTGCCAACAGAGCCAGGGGGAGGGGGAGGCCCCAGGCCCCGGCTTCCAGCAGAACCCGGCGAAAGGGCGTCTGAAACGCTGCCTCGGGAAGCTCTTCCCGCCCACCCACACTCAGAAACGCCCGAGGCCCGAGGCCCGGGAGCCTGGACTTTGCGGGGAGTCCAGGGGTGGTGTTTGGGGGGCTCCGGGAGAAGGTCTGACCCAGGCGTGCTCGGGGCCTTCCTGAGCCCTGCCCCTGGCCCTGCCCCCGAGGTCGAAACGTGAGGTCACTTCCAGGCTGGAGCCCGTCACCCAATCCCCTGGTTGTCCTTCCTGAGCCCAAGGGTGCTCTGGCTTTTGTGCTGAGTGTGGGGTGGACAGTGACTGGTGTGGGGGCAGCAGTGGCCGGTGGCTGGGGCAGCCGTGACCTCTGGGGTCAGGGGAAGTGTCCGTGAGGGTCACTGCCGCTATCAGCCAGGGTCCTCCGGCCGGGGAGCAGGGGTCTCCCCGGCTGCCTGAGCCAGAGCTGGGGTGGGGGCACCGTCAGTGTCCACTGTCCAGCTGCCCGGCTGGGCGTCAGAGTCCAAGTTTCCTATGTATTTGCTGAAACCGCCCCTTCCGCAGAGCCCGGCTCTGTGAATACCATCCTTGTGCCGGGAGCCTGGCGGCGCGTCTGGGGGTGGGCCCCGTCTGCCTGAGTCCTGCCGCAGGCCCCCCCTGCCCCGTCCTTGGGAGGTCCCGTCACCCCCCAGCCCCCTGGAGCTCTCTGGGCCCCGAAGAGGCAGTTGCCAAGCTCCCCGCATTGGAAGATAAATCAAAATTCTTTTCCTAACCTCGGCAGGGCTGAATGGTCTGGGCAGCTGCCCGGCCTGAGCCCAGGGGCGGGGGCACAGTCCTACCCCCATGTGTGAGGGCTCTGTCTCTGAGCCCCTCCCAAAGGCTGCCCAGAGGGACCCCCCAGGAATGGGGGCCTCCGTCAGGGGTCTACCTCCCACGAGAGAGTTTCTTGAGATGCCTGCACTAACTTTGAGTCTCTGACTGGAGTTCCCGGGAAAACCCCCAAGCTACGCCCCCTACAATTTCCTGGGGGGCCCCCTAGCTATGCCCTCTACCATTTTTTGGGGACCTCCTAGCTTTGCCTCCTACTGTTTACCCAGGGGACCCCCCAAGCTACGCCCCCTACAATTTCCTGGGGGGCCCCCTAGCTATGCCCTCTACCATTTTTGGGGGACCTCCTAGCTTTGCCTCCTACTGTTTACCCAGGGGACCCCCCAAGCTACGCCCCCTACAATTTCCTGGGGGGCCCTCTAGCTATGCCCCCTACCATTTTTGGGGGACCCCCTAGCTTTGCCTCCTACCGTTCACCCAGGGGACCCCCAAGCTACACCCTCTACAACTTCCCATGGGGCCCCCTGGCTATGCCCCCTCCCATTTCCTGGGGGGACCCCTCGTCACGCCCTGAACCATTTCTGAGCCACGTTTGAGGTAAGATTTGAGAGAAACCAGCAGCGAGGAGCTTTGGGGGACGGCGGTTTCCCAACGCTAACGAGGACTCGGGCCGGAGGCAGGGGCCACACTGGCCCCCGAGTCCATGCGTCCGTCCCAGCACCCGCCTGCTTCCAGCGGGGGCTGGGGTGGGGGTCCTGGATGCCAGTCCCCCAAGCTGGGCCTGAAATACTGGACACACGTCGGCACAGGCCTGAGCCTCTGAGCGGGGGGCAGGGGGTCACCCCGGCAAGGCAGAGGGGAGAGGTCAGGGCTTCAGGTGTCTCGGAACCTGGGCCGTGCTCGGCAGGTATGGGGGTCCCTGGGGACAAGAAAGGCCCCAGGACGGTCAGCCCGAGTCCCGTCGCTGTGGACCCCTCAGCAGGGTAGGGCAGCCCCTGCTCTGGGCCTTCAAAGACTCTCCCTCTGGTGCCCAGCAGGCATGGAAGTGGGTCTGGGGTGGGGGGCCAGGGTGCTGAGCAGATGCTCACAGGCACGCGTTCCTGACACCAAAATAGCCAGGGACACGGGACATGGGTCCGGAGCTGGCGCCAGCAGCCCTGGGCCTGTCCCCGGCAGCTGGTGGCCTGGGGCTGAGAACAAGGCAGCATTATTAGCAACTTGCAGGGGCCCAGTCGCAGGCCTGGTCTCTGCACGGGGATGACCATAAATGGCTTTAAAACACGGTGCCTTGACTTCCTTGCGTGTAAACCGAGGCCTGAGCCTCTCCGCCATGGCCCTTGTGAGACCCAGGCCCGGGTCACGCGTGCTCTGCCCCCGACGTTTCATCTGGTTCCCAGCAGATAAAAAGCTCTTGTGTTTTATAAGGTCCTACGTGACGGCCAGTGCGTCCCTCCGGAACCAGGACTCAGGGACGCCTGCAGGGCTTGGGAAACGTGGGGTGGCCGCAGTTTCAGACACAGCGACGGCAACATTTGTCATCGGGATCGTCCTGGGGGCTCGGGGTTGCCGGGGAGGGGAGGTCTGGGGACCAGGAAGGTGCCGTGTTGGGCCGTGAGGGTCTCAGGGACCAGGACCGGAGGCCTGGGAGGGTTGAGGGAAGGAGAGAGTTGCAGCGGGGACTCTCGGTGGCATGCCCGAGGCCCAGGGACGCAGGCCGGAGCCCCCTCTGTCCTCTGCCAGTCTGGGGGGCACCCAGGATCTGCCCGCAGGGCGCCTGGCGCCTGGGCCCCTCAGGGGCTGGCGCACGTGGTGCCCGGTGTCGTCTATTTCGGGGTTTGTGCTGAGCGCGCGGAATCCGAGCGGGCAGGCGGGGGGCCGGGACCACCTGTCGGAGGCCTGCAGGGTGACGGCGGGGCCAGCGTGCCAGGGTGCCCGCGTTCCTTCCAACTTTAGACCCACACGTCGTCGTGGGCATCTGTGCCGGGAGCGGCACAGGCCCTAATTTGGAGAATCTTGGCCTTCGCTGGGCCCAGGGCCGGCTGGGGGGGCTCCCGGCGGGGCAGAGAGGTCAGGGCCGGGGTTCGGGACACGGAAGGCCGCGGCCGGCCGGGAGCCGGGGAGCTGCTCCCGCGGGGACCGCTGGGGCGGGGGCGGGCAGCCTCCCCACTCGGGCCTCGGGGGGCCGGGGGACTCTGGCCCTGAGCCTCCGAGAGGGGCCAAGAACCCACCCAAGCGGCCTGCTGGAGGAGGCGCTGGTCCCGGCAGGGCCTCTCCTCTGCCCAGAGGCGGGGCCGCCCAGGCCCCTGCACCCAGCCCGGCCCGCTCTGTGGGTGAAGGGGCAGGCTCGGGCCTCCTCCTCCCCGGGCAGGGGGCAAACGGTGAGCCTCCTTACTGCCCGGGGTGCCAGAGGCCCGCCCCATCTGCCACGCGGGCGTGAGTCTGTCCTGAGCGCCATCACCCCGGGTTCAGAGGAGGGGGACGTGCCTGAGGAGGGGGCAGAGGGAGGAGCTGCCAGGGAGCGGAAACGTCCCGCTGTCCTTCCGACCTCAAACGGCTGTGCGGAGACCCACACGGCACATGCTAAGTGCATGTAATATGTCTTGTGTGTAGTTTCTCAAACCAACCAGAGCCAGAGTGAGCGGCTGGGAAAGGGCCGGACGCCGGACGGGCAGGCCCCAGGCCGAGAGGGTCCGTGCGGCACACGCAGGAGCAAACACAGTGTTAGGCGGAAAGTTCTAGCACTTGGTGAGTTAGGGGGCTCGTAGGAGCCGCTCTGTCCGCACGGGAGACCCCACCCACCCCAACGAGTGGGGTCAGAGAACTGCTTGGAGACACAGTGAAATGTTTCCAGAAGTGCAGAAACCCAAAGCATCACAGTCAGGGCAAAAGCAGACCAAAGAACCACAAAATCCAATTGCCCAAACCAGCAATCAGGGAAACACACACACACACATACACCGCATACACACCACACACACACCACACACACCACACACACACACCACACACACCACACACACCACACACACCACACACACACCACACACACCACACACACCACACACACACCACACACACCACACACACCACACACACACCACACACACCACACACACACCACACACACCACACACACACCACACACACCACACACACCACACACACACACCACACACACACCATACACACCACACACACACCACACACACCACACACACACACCATACACACCACACACACACCACACACACCACACACACCACACACACACCACACACACCACACACACCACACACACACCACACACACACCACACACACACCACACACACCACACACACCACACACACCACACCACACACACCACACACACACCACACACACCACACACACCACACACACCACACACACACCACACACACTACATACGCCACACACACCACACACACACCACACACACCACACACACCACACACACACCACACACACTACATACGCCACACACACCACACACACACCACACACACTACACATACCACACACACATCCTCACATGCCACACACACATATCTTACACACATAGCACATACACATACCGCTCACACACGCCATACACACACACACTACCACACACACATACATCACACACACAACACACACAACACACACCATACACACATCACATACACACACCACACACACATCACACACACACCACACACACATCACACACACACACACACACACACACACACACACACACACACACACACACACACACTGTACACTCTGAAACCCAGCTGGTGGGAACCGGGGAGAGCCAGGAAGACAGGCCCCTCAGAGCCGTGGGGAGAGCGAGAGGGAAAGGGCAGCGCCTGTCTCTGGGGAGACCGAGGCAGAAACGTGTTGCAAGAAGGAAGGCAGCGAGGGGGCGCCTTGCTCTGACCCCCAGCCTGTGGGAATTCACGTCCCGTGGAAGGGGCCTGGACAGTTGTCCCAGCACCCAGGGGCGACGGGAGGGGCCGCGAGAGGCATTTTCCCAGGAGAAGGCGAAGCGGGCGCAGGGCCCTGGGGCAAAGGGCCCAGAGAGCTTCGACCCTTTGTGTTCCGAGCACTGAAGCGGAGCCGTGGGTGCGGCAGGGTCGGGGGAGTGTGGGCAGGGCAGGGGGCTTGTCCTCAAGAGGAAGCGGCGGGGTCGGGGCTGGACTGTGAAAGAGTCCCGGGGGGCACCAGAACCCCACGAAGGACCCACGTCAGGAAACGGAAGCCCCACAAAGGGCTGGTGGGAGTCGGAAGGACAGAGGGACGGGGGACACTCGTCAGGCGGCCCCGCGAGGACCCGGCAGGGCTAAGCTGCCCAAAGTCGCTACCACCGCAGACCACCGCGGACCGGGCTCCAGCTGGGGCTGGGGGCTCAGGCCGCGCTGCCCCTGGCCCGGGCCTTCGTGCTGAGGGTGAAGTGTGGGACAGGGCCACCTTCGACTGCCCGCTGCTGCCCCGCTTTATTCCCGGCCTCGTCGTAACCCCTTAGGTATCTGCTATTAATACTCCTCTTTCTCCAGCTGCCTTGGTTCCTCACTGCCAGGAGCCAGCGCGCCTTGCCCGAGACTCCCTGCTCCCTCTCCGTTCCCATCTCCCCTTGCTGCCACCCCTCTCACGGGTCGCTAGGAGACAAACGACGGGGGTCCTCTGGCTTCTCCGAAGCCTTCGTGTCCAAAGTGGACAGTCTGTTTAAGTCTGCAGCAAGCAACCAGCCTGGCGCAAGGCCACCAGCGTCTCACTGGAAATTGCCCCTTTCCAAGGTGCCTGGGTTTTGCAGGGCCAGAGGGCACACGGGCGGCTACCTGGTGAGAATCAGGGGGCCACACGGGGTGCAGGCCGTAAGACCCGGGTTGCAAGGCAAGTGGCCCTCCAAGGTGACATTCTTGCTTGTTTTTATCTTTTTTTGTTTGGTTGGTTTGGGGCCACACCGTTCCCCAAAGTCAGCATTCAGGGCTGACTCCTGGCTCTGCTCAGGGATCACTCCAAGTGGGGCTTGGGGGATCCTATGGGATGCCAGGGATCGAACCCAGGACTTGGCTCGCTAAACTATTTCTCCCACTCTTGGCATTGTTAAATGGATAGCTGAGACAGTTTTCTTGCATCAGCACAGCATAGCGACTAGATTTCTACATAATGTTCCACTTCTACTTTGTCCCAAAAAGACTTTTTTTTTTCCCCTTTGAATAAATTTCATCACACTTTTTTTTTTTTAATGTACAAAAAGAGGAGGAAAGGGTACAAAGAACCAGATATGGGAGATTCAAAGTGGCGGGTGAGACAACAGGGTCAGATGTGAGGGACAGCGAGGAACAGGCCTCATGGGAAGCATCCCAGGGTGGGGGCTCATCACGGAGCCAGCACAGATGCGCCCCCCAGACCCACACAACACTGAAACCATTGTGGCGTCCCAAAAAAATGCTTGAAATTTTTTTAATGTGCTTTTAATGTCAATAGTCTGAGCACTCATTCACGAAGAAGCAACTGCTGTACCCAGAACAAATCAGTTTCACTGCGGACAAATGGCAGAGGCTGAAACCCGGACCAGCTTTGACCAGGAGTCAGAGCATTCCCCTGGCTGGATTTCAAGGGGGTCTTTTTTGTATCTCGGACAACCGGGTTTCAGAGGGAAAAGCTCTCAGCAGGTCTGGAGAAGGAGCGTTTGGTCGGGAGAACGGTCACGGCCCCGGAGGACGTGCCAACCCCCACCGTGGGCGCCTCGAGGGGCAGAACCCCAAAAATACCCAAGACAGAGAGGAACAGGAGTGCAGGGAAACAGCCACGTCTGCAGTTCCAGTGGCACGCCCCACTGTCCCCTCTCAGGCGATTGATGTGCCACATGCACCGAGAATTCGTGCGGATAGAATCGCACGGAGGCCGAGGCAGCCAACTGTGCATAGTTGACATTTATAGCACAAGCAGCGACAACTGCGGCCCGTTTCCCGCCAAGGACCTGAGGAATATTTACCAGGACAGATCCGGTTCCAGGCGCCGAGGTGAGGCCGTATCTTTAACAGATTCAGGCCATACCAGGCGACCGCAGGGGGTCGAAATTAGAAATCAATCGCCCCCAAAGGCCTCTGGGACATTCTTCGGCTCTTGGGAACGGCACAACACAGTCCCAAATACTGCAGGTGCCAACGGGGAATCAAAAGGAGGGAAGGTATTTTGAGTTGTAAGTTCAAATCCAGCAGCTCAGAATTGGTGCGATGGCGCGAGGGGGAATTTATAGCGCGGAACGACTTCAAAGAACAATTCAGGCCAGGGAACGCAGGGCCAGAAGATGAGCTTCTTGAGGGCACCGACAAAACTACCAAAATAAGAATCGCAGATTGATGACCTTCGTTTCCAAATGAAGGCACCAGGAGAGCAAAGGAAACTCAGAATAAACACGAGAGGAAACCATGAAGATCAAGACAGAAAGTGGTGAATTATAAAACAGAACAAGGAGGGGCCGGAAGAGTAGCACAGCTGGTAGGGGGCTTGCCTTGCCCGTGGCTGATCTGGGCCCAACCCCCGGCCCCCCACCCCCGTATGGCTCCCCAAACCCCGCCGGGAGTGAGCCCTGATCTCAGCACCAAGAGTAAGCCCTGAGCATTGCCCAGAGCGACCCAAACACAAAACCCCAAAATGTTTTAAATTAAAAAATATTTTGAAAAATGACAGGGAGGAATCCATGAAGTTAAAAGTTGATTCTTTGGGAGATCGATACAACGAATAAATCTCTCAACCAGGCTGGCCAGGATAGGAAAGGAGGGAGAGAATAAAATACGTAACTAATAATAGAAATGAGAGATTACCTCATTCTGTAGCTCCCAGTACTCGAGGGTGCCGAGGGGCCTGGGCAGCTGGGACAGCGGTCAAGTGCTGACCTTGAACATGGCTGACCCGGGTTTGATCCCCAGGACCCCCTCTGGCTCCCAGATCCCCAGCAGAAGCAATCCCGGAGGACATCCCGGTGTGGGCCCCCAACAACAACAGCAAAATGAGGACTATAGTCTATGACTTAGTTGACTTGGGAAAAAAATCCTTGTGCGAATCAGAGCAAGCTGGCTGAAGCACCAGATATTCAAAACTGTTCTGTAGCAGGAAAGTAGCTTAGTTTTGATTTTTTAAAATCATACCAGTATTTTATTAATCGTGTATCCTCCAAGCCATATTATCAACAAATTGTTTCTGGCTCTTTGTGCGTACACAGAGGAGTCTTTTTTTTTTTTATTTTTTGAAAAGTGGCTTAGTTTTTACAACATGCATGTGGTCTGGGTTTGACTCCCAGCCCGCCTGCGAAAAGAGCTGCGGATATACATACACACAGATAAGCCATGTCAGAACATGTAAATTATTTACATAAATATAAGTTACGATATAGATTATATTTATATAAACAGCTATGTTAAGAATGTGTCATTAAAAGCTTTCTCCCAAGAAGATTCTGGCCCAGATGACTTCATCAAAAAACACCACAAAATAGTTTGGGAAGAATTAAGACCGATTCTAGGCAAATCTGTTAAAGAATTCAGGAGAAAGAATACATCATAAGATCGGCACTAGCGTAGAAAAACTGTGTGAGAGAGGGCTGGCGTGAGAGTTCAGAGGGAAAGGTGCTGGCCTTGCCTTCTCCCTCGGACCCTCCCAGCCTGCAAGGAGTAATTCATAAGCACATTGCCAGAAATAAGCCTCCAGCACCACCAGGTCTGGCCCTGAAAAACAAAATGAAAAAAAAATAAGGAAAATTCTGCTAAAATATTAAAAAAATAAAGATCAATATCCCTCATTAGCATAGATGCAAAAATTCTTAGCAAAATTTTAGCAAATCTGTTTAAACAATAAATAAAATTCACAACCATAGGGAGTCTATTCCAGGAATGTGGGATTGGTTTAACATTTGAAAATCAATGAATGTAATTCATCATATTAATGTACTAAAAAAAGAAAACCCATAAGAACATCTAATAGACACAGAAAAAGCCTTTAATTAAATTCAACATCCATTACTGATAAAAAAAAAAAAGATCTCAGCAAACAAGGAAAGGATGAGACATCTATAAAAATCCTACAGCTAATATCCTATTTAATGATGAGGTCTGGGTATTTCTCATAACGACCGTATTTACACTCCTTGTGATCCGAGGGTCTAGCTTGCCAGCGGGGAGGGAGGCGGGAGGGGAGGACGGAGAGAGAAAAGGAAGAAGAGCGAGTGTTCGGACTGGAAAGGGAGAAGCAAGCACTTTTTTCCTCGGCAGAGGACTTGAGAAATCCCCTGAAATGTGGTTTCACCAGACTGCAGATTCCTATTTTGCAGGATTGTGAATATGTTTTGCAAGACTTGGATTAAAGCTCGATTTCAAAATCTGTGACTAGCAACGGAGAATCAGAAATTGAAATAAAATGTTATTTACGATGACACCAAACTCTGTGAACGCCGCTGGGTA
This sequence comes from Sorex araneus, assembly GCF_027595985.1. Classification (NCBI taxonomy): domain Eukaryota; kingdom Metazoa; phylum Chordata; class Mammalia; order Eulipotyphla; family Soricidae; genus Sorex; species Sorex araneus. The sequence continues at coordinate 2,496,638 of NC_073304.1, read as the reverse complement.
AGAAGGCAGGAGATAGTGCAGTCCCGGGGGAGCCGCGGAGCGCCAGCGGGCGGGGGGCGGCCGGCGCCTGGGCCGGGGACAGCGCTGTTCAGAGGTTACTCCGGCCCAGCGTCCCCGAGTGAGAGCTCCAGCAGGATTTATGTGAAACACGGAGCTGAGGTGGGGCCCGAGCCAGAGCACTCTGGGGAGGGTGCTTGCCTTGCACGCGGTTGACCCGGCTTGAATCCCGGGTACCCCATAAGGCCCCCTGAGCACCACCAGGGGCGATTCCTGTGTACAGAGCCAGGAGTGACCCCCGAGCACTGGGGGGTGAGGTTCAAAATCAAAAAACAAATGAAACAAACATCCCGGGTGAGCTGGGAGGCAGGGTCTCGCCCCCTGCCCCGGGGGTCCCCGCCGCCACCACCAAGTGGGCAGCCTCCAGTCCTGAGACAGGGCCGAGTGACACAGGGAACCGAGGAGACTTGTTTTCTAATATTCAAGATCGAACCCCTGATGGTGGCAGGAAAAGGCCACGGGAGACCCAGATGGTTCTGGAAACCCAAGAGCAGAGTTGTCGGGTGAACACAGTCTGTCATCCAGCAGGACCTGGCGATTCCCTCTGTCTGACCCCAGCGTGGGGCGAGAAGGGAGTCAAGGGGGCTCAGCTGGGAATCCAGAACTAGACCAGATAGAAATTATTATATTTTTTGGACAAAAGCACACAAAAGGGGCCTCTGGGAAGAAGTGTCTTCTCAATGGATGGACCCAGGGGTCCCTGAGCCTCTGGCAGAGAAACTACAGCTCGGCTCGTCCACCCAAACAGGTGGGGGGGTCCAGAGCCAAGAGACAGAGAGGAGATGAGCCCCGTGAGTGTGGGGAAGGGTCCAGCACGGGGCACTGGGGAGGGTCTGGCAGGCCGCCCTGGACCTCGTCACGACGCACCTCTTCTCCTTGGCTTTCCCACGGTCCACAGAGCAGCAAAAACACGCAGATGAACAAAATTGCTGTTGCTAAGTCGAGAAAGAGGGGCTGGAGCGATAGCACAGCGGGGAGGGCGTTTGCCTTGCCCACAGCCGACCCGGTTCAATTCCCAGCATCCCATAGGGTCCCCTGAGCACCGCCAGGAGTAATTCCTGAGTGCATGAGCCAGGAGTAACCCCTGTGCATCGCCGGGTGTGACCCAAAAAGAAAAAAAAAAAAACGACAAGAAAGAGCTTTTTTGTTGCCAGAGTCCCAGAAGGGGTGGAAGGGGTGAGTGGAGGCGTGTCGGGCAGAACTCGGTGCTCTCCAGCCCGGGAGAAGCCCAGCGAGCACTTTACCTGGGCCCTTCACCCTGAAAGGAAGGGCACCGTCCCTGGTTTCTGAGAGGATGAGGACAGGCCACGTCTAAATACCTTTTACCAGAAACCTCGTCTTCAAAACCACTTTGGGACTTTGTGGGGAGGCTGTCTTGGGGTCACACCCACCAGTGCTCAGGGGTCACTCCTGGCTCTGCACTCAGAACTTACTCCTGGCAGTGCTCAGGAAACCAGATGGGATGCCGGGGATCGAACCCTGGTCAGCTGTGTGCGAGGCAAACGGTTTCCCGGCCGTGCTGTCACTCCAGCCCCTCTAAAACCGCTTTTAAGTCACAGGCCCACAGAATATACTCGCAAGGTTTCTCTCTGTGTATCTTGACTTTGGGGACACACATAGCAGTCCTGGGGGCTGCTCCTGGTTTTGTGCTCAGGGACCTGGCAGTGCCGGGGGACATGTGTGCTCTGCCCTCCGGGGGCAGTCTGGGTCTCCAGGCTTCCCTATGAAAACGAACTTTTGCCCGGGCTGCACAAAGGGCCTTAGCGCATGCGCTGGGCCAAGGAGAGGTCGGGGTGGCCAGTAAGGCTGGAAGGCCGGCGGGTTCAGTCCCGGCACCGCTCACAGCTTCAGGCACCCAGCGTGGGTGCTGGGCGCAGACTCAGTCTCCCCGGGAAGCTCTGGGTGCTGCCCGGAGCCCGGCCCTTGAAACACCAAGTCACTAACTAGGAGTGTTTGGGGAAAAACTACGGTTCCAGTTTCATTCACTATTTCCTAGGGATGGAGGCAGGTTTGGGCCAGCGTGGTTTTCAGGGCTGCTCCCAACTCTGTGCTCAGGGCTGGTTCCTGCGTAGTGAATGCACGCAGTCGACCCGGGTTCAAATCCCAGCATCCCATATGGTCCCCTGAGCACCGCCAGGGGTGATTCCTGAGTGCATGAGCCAGGAGTGACCCCTGTGCATCGCTGGGTGTGACCCAAAAAGCAAAAAAAAAAAAAAAAAATTTTCTCGGGGAAAAAGTCGGGGCCGGAGAGGGGCTAGAGACATCAGTGCCCACGGCCGCGCCAGGAGGGGCCCTGAGGGCTGGGATGGGGGTTCCACCAGTGTGACCCAAAATCTGAACATAAATAAATAAATTAATTAAATGTGGCAAAGTTCTAACGAGTGGGGAAAGTTCTGGCAGTTCCAGGCCTCGGACTGTCAGGACGAAGAAGCGCATCGCAGCAGGAAGAAAAGCTTCCGGACGGCCTGAGTGAGTGAGCACTGCTTCCAGAACCTTCCTTGCTCCCGCTGCCGTGGTCCGACAATCACCTATGTCCATGGGAAGTAGACACCGGGTAGGTGATGCCCCTCACGGAAGCTGGAACCACACCTCCCGCCCCTCCCTTCCCCCCACACCCCACCACCTTCGCAGGCCTTGAAGGACCGACACGTGAGTGCAGGAGCCCCTGGGTAGAAAGGGGGTGAGGGGCTGGGGCGATAGCCCAGCGGGGAGGGCCTTTGCCTTGCACGCAGCTGACCCGGGTTCGATTCCCAGCATCCCATATGGTCCCCTGAGCACCGCCAGGAGTAATTCCTGAGTGCAGAGCCAGGAGTAACCCCTGTGCATTGCTGGGTATGACCCAAAAAGAAAAAAATAAAATGAAATAAAATAAAATAACCAGAAAGGGGTGCTGAGGTCGGGAGGGTGGACTGGGGCCAGGCGTGGAGGACCTGGGGCCCAGCAGAGAGGGTGGCCCTACAGCGTGGCCACATTCTAGTGGGGGTGCAGGAACTGCACATCTTCCCGCGGGGGCCTGGGGGGAAGTCTGGGGCATGAGTTTAAAGGAAGAGCCAGGGCGGGGTGACAGCACAGGGCCAGGGCCTCGACCTTCCACACAACAGACCCAGCTTTGGTCCCCGCATCCCATGGGGCCCCTGAGCACCGCCAGGAGCGGTCCCTGAGCACAGGGCCAGGCGTGGACGTGGCCCCTGAGCACTGCCGGCTGAGCCCCCAGAACAGACCAAAGAGACCAAGGGACAAGAACGAGGGGGCTGGAGGCCGAGAAGGCGCTAGTGTTAGCAAGTGCTCGCGGGCGGGTTGGGGCAGGGGGACTGGCCAGCCAGGGCCCGGGGGCAGGACAAAAGTGTACTCTTAGGTTTGGTGTTGATTTGGGGTCACGCCCCGTGGAGCTCAGGATCGAACCCAGGTCGCTGTCTCCCAGGCGAGTGTCTCACGCCGGCCACCATCTCCCGGCCCCTCGGAAGCGTCCGAGGTTCTGCTCTGACCCCGCCGCGGCCGGCTTCCCCGGGAGGGACAGGGGGCCGCACCCCCAGCCTCAAGCTACAGGCCAGGACGCTTGGGCTTCTGCCGACTCTGGGCCGAGCGGCTGGGGGCCGAGGGACGCTGGGGTTGGGGGGGGGCTGGCCCCCACCCCCGTGAGCCCCCCACCCCCTGTGGGCCCTCTGGATGGCCTCTGCCCCTCGCCCCCTACGCCCCCTCTGTCCCTCTGCCTCTCCTCTGCCCCTCCCTAGGGCTGAGCCAGACTCAGACACCCTCAGCCCCTTCCTGGGGCCCTCTGGTCACCGCGCTGGAGAGGGGGTGCGGGGCGGGGGGCTCCCTAGTCGGGCCTCCTGGGCCTCCGGGGACGCAGGACCCCCGGGCTGGGCCGAGAGGCCACGCTCTGCCTCACTTCCCCCATTGCACAGACGTGGCGAGAGCAGGAGCTGGGGTCGGGCACCCCCTCATGAGAACCAAGCCCCGGAGGTGTGGGGGTGAGGGCACAGGAAGCAGGGTCTGCGCCCCGCGCCTCCCTCCCCCGTGGGAAAGTGACCGGCCAGCGGGGTGGGGGAGGGGCGGAGCGGCCCGGAGAGAAAGTGTCTCCTCTGGGCACGGCGGGCCCTGCCCCCTCCGGCCGCCCCCTCTCAGCGCAGCTGCCTCTCGTTTCCGCCCCGCCGGGCGGGCTCTCCCGACATTGTCCAGGGGAAAGCGGGTCCCCAGGAAGCCGCGCGGCTTCCTCCGGGAGGCCCCGGCCATCCGCCCTCCCGCCGCGTTTCTAGAGAGAAGCTGGGGGAGGAAGCTGCAGGGGTGCGGGGGCAGGGGTGCGAGGCACGGTTGGCGCGTGCTCTCTTCCGCCACCGTTCTGGGGTTCACCCTGTACCCCAGCTCTCTGAGCTCGGCCTGCCTCCCCAGGACAGAGGAGGGCGGCCGGGCCCGGGGATCCCTCCCCACTTGCTTCCCAAGGACTCCGCAGGGGTGACGGGTGGTGGAGTCAGGGGCATGGCCGGGCCCTGGGGCCATCGCTGCAGGGGCCCACACAGAGGCCAGTCACGGGCACTGGGGGACCCTCCGCAGGCCTCCCGGGTGTCGAGGGACCGGAGGGGCTCAGCCCAGCCAAGCACCATACATCGTCAGCACTTCAGACCCGGGGCCCCGGAGCACCCCAAACTGCTGCCACACAGAGTGGGGGTCAGGAGGGTCACCGCTGCTGCCCCAGAGAGGACGGAGTGGCCGCCAGTGTGATTCTGAACCCCCAGGACTTGCCCGGGGGCCCACCCCCACCTGGCAGGGGGGAGGAGGACTTCCTGTGAGGCCCACCCGCCCACTCCAATGGCAGCAGCGCCCAGAGCCCGCCCCGGGGCTCAGCCCCTTTAAGGCGCAGCCCGCGGGGCCGGAAGCAAGGCTCCTTTCCCAGGCCGGCTCCCCAGCGAGCCCCACGCTCCCCGCAGGAGGGGGACACACCCCTCCTTCCCGCAGCCATGGGTGGGGGTGGGGGCCTGCGGGCGGCTGAGCCCAGCTGGAGGATGACAAGATGTGTCCCAGCCCTGAGTGTGATCGCAACATGCGCGTAGGACAGCAGCCCTCAGTTTACCCGTGACCAGGGTCGTGTAGCCGGGAGGTCCCCAAGCACAGGCCGTGGCTCACAGAGACCCCTCCCCAGCTCCCTGCCCCACCGTGGCTGGACGCGGCTCAAGGCTGACACCGCTCCGATTTGAGGGGCTCTTGCAAATCCAGGAGCCTTTGGAGAGAGAGAGAGTCAGACAGAGACAGAGACAGACACAGAGAGACAGAGAGAGAGAGAGAGAGAGAGAGAGAGTCAGAGACAGAGACAGACACAGAGAGACAGAGAGAGAGAGGGAGGGAGAGAGAGAGAGTCAGAGACAGAGTCAGACACAGACAGAGAGGGAGAGAGGGAGAGAGAGAGGGAGGGAGAGAAGGAGAGAGTCAGAGACAGAGACAGAGTCAGACACAGAGAGACAGAGAGAGAGTCAGAGTCAGAGACAGAGACAGAGAGACAGAGGGAGAGAGAGAGGGAGGGAGAGAAGGAGAGAGAGTCAGAGACAGAGACAGAGTCAGACACAGAGAGACAGAGAGAGAGTCAGAGTCAGAGACAGAGACAGAGAGGGAGAGAGAGAGGGAGGGAGAGAAGGAGAGAGAGAGTCAGAGACAGACAGAGACAGAGTCAGACACAGAGAGACAGAGAGAGAAAGGGAGGGAGAGAGTCAGAGACAGAGAGAGAGACAGAGAGGGAGAGAGAGAGGGAGGGAGAGAAGGAGAGGGAGAGAGAGAGTCAGAGTCAGAGACAGAGAGACAGGGAGACAGAGAGGGAGAGAGAGAGAGAGAGGGAGGAGAGAGGGAGAGGGAGAGAGAGTCAGAGACAGAGACAGAGAGACAGGGAGACAGAGAGGGAGAGAGAGAGAGAGAGGGAGGAGAGAGGGAGAGGGAGAGAGAGTCAGAGACAGAGAGTTCCCTGCCATAGAGGCGGGAGGGCGGGGGTGCGGGAGGGAATCTGGGGCCGTCGGGGGTGGAAAATGTCCACTGGTGAAGTGACGGGCGCTGGAACACTGTGCGACCGAAACCCAATTATGAACAACTTTATAACTGTGTATCTCGCTGTGATTCGATTAAAAAAATAAATGACAAGAAAAAAGACCCGCTCTATATTTCCAGCAGGCTCGCAAATCCCAGAGCCTCCAGCCCCCGCCGGGTGATGGCCGCGAGTCCCCTCCAAGCTGACCGTGGTGAAAGTCACCTTTGGGGCCGACCTTTGCAGCCACAGCCCGAGTGGCGGAGGAATGCGTCCTCTTTAAGAAAGGAAATTCAAAAGCCCCGAGAATCCCCAAGTAGAGTCAATATCCCTCAGTGTTTTGCAAATGAGTCTGCCTGGCGTGGTCGGAAGGAACCGGGAGATTAGCGTAAAGCTCCCCTCCAGGAGCGGGGACCCAGAAACCTGAGTCTAGAATTTCTAGGGGGTTTTGTCCGGCTTCTTCTCCCTAGGCCCTTAAGCTGCCCCTTTTTTGTGCAAAAATTGCCCAATCTGCTACTGGGCGGGACTGTCCCTGCTGGCGGTAGGCCGGATGCTTGTGGTCAGTTGCCCGCGGTCTGCAATTTTGTGCTTGTCAGATACCAGTGGCCCATTAGATTGTTGCAGTCCGCCAGCTGCCCAGTGTCCACCAAATGCCCACAGTCCAGGGTCTACCAGTTGCACGGGGCCCACCAGCTGCCCGCAGCCCGCTGAATGCGTGCCAGTGTCCACCAAATGCAGACAGACCACCAAAGGCTGGTGTTTCACCAGCTGCCCGCAGCCCACCAGCTGCCCGCGGTCTGCCAAATGATTGCTGCCCGCTAGTTGCTAACTGTCCTCCAAAGGCCAATAACTGTGGTCCTCAAGCTACTGGTCCTCGAGATGGCCACAGCCAGCTGCCCATAGTCTTAAGGTGCCAGCAGCCTGGTGCAGGCGGTGGTCCATCAGCAGCCCAAGTCCTGTGGCTGCCCGCAGCCCCCTAGCTACCCGCGGTCCGAGCAGGAGTTGGGAGCTGTCTGCCCCAACTCTGTCGGGTTCTCAGCCCCTGTCTGCAGGGAGGCTGTTCCCAGCAGCGGGCAGCCTTTCCTTCATTAAAATTCACACCCGGCCTTTCTCGGGCGCGTCTCGGCGATTCTGCGGCCCGCGGGCTCTTGGCGGTTATCTAGCCCGCAGGTTCTCGGCGATTCTGCGGCCCAAGGGTGTCGGCGATTCTCCAGCCCGTGGGTATTGGTGATTCTCCACCAGCAGGTTGTTGGCGGTTCTCCAGCCCGCGGGTCTCCGCAATTCTCAGGCCCGAGGGTCTTTGCGATTCTCCGCCAGTGGGTTCTCGGCAATTCCTAATCCACAGCTTCTCGGCGATTTTCTGGCCCGCGGGTCTGGGTGATAATCTGGCCCGCGGGTCTCGGCGATTCTCTGGCTCGCGGGTCTCGGCGATTCTCTGGCCCGCGGGTCTGGGTGATTCTCTGGCCCGCGGGTCTGGGTGATAATCTGGCCCGTGGGTCTGGGTGATAATCTGGCCCCGGGTCTCGGCGATTCTCTGGCCCGTGGGTCTCGGCGATTCTCTGGCCCGCGGGTCTCGGCGATTCTCTGGCCCGCGGGTCTCGGCGATTCTCTGGCCCGCGGGTCTGGGTGATAATCTGGCCCCGGGTCTCGGCGATTCTCTGGCCCGCGGGTCTCGGCGATTCTCTGGCCCGCGGGTCTCGGCGATTCTCTGGCCCCGGGTCTCGGCGATTCTCTGGCCCGCGGGTCTCGGCGATTCTCTGGCCCGCGGGTCTCGGCGATTCTCTGGCCCGGGGGTCTCGGCGATTCTCTGGCCCCGGGTCTCGGCGATTCTCTGGCCCGCGGGTCTCGGCGATTCTCTGGCCCGCGGGTCTCGGCGATTCTCTGGCCCCGGGTCTCGGCGATTCTCTGGCCCGGGGGTCTCGGCGATTCTCTGGCCCGTGGGTCTCGGCGATTCTCTGGCCCGCGGGTCTCCGCGATTCTCTGGCCCGCGGGTCTCCGCGATTCTCTGGCCCGGGGGTCTCGGCGATTCTCTGGCCCCGGGTCTCGGCGATTCTCTGGCCCGGGGGTCTCGGCGATTCTCTGGCCCGGGGGTCTCGGCGATTCTCTGGCCCGCGGGTCTCCGCGATTCTCTGGCCCGGGGGTCTCGGCGATTCTCTGGCCCGGGGGTCTCGGCGATTCTCTGGCCCGCGGGTCTCCGCGATTCTCTGGCCCGCGGGTCTCGGCGATTCTCTGGCCCGCGGGTCTCGGCGATTCTCTGCCCGCCCGCCAGGTCTTGGCTATTCTTTGGCCCGCGGGTTCTTGGCTGGTTCTCAGCGGCCCGCGGTTTGCGGCGGTTCTACACCCGTGGGTTTGCAGTGATCCTCGTGCTCGGGGATTCTTGGTGATTTCCAGACCTGCGGGTTCTTGGCAATTGTCAGGCCTGCATGTTTTTAGTGATGCTCAGGTCCAGTGCGTGGGTTCCTGGAGAGGGTCACGTTAGCATGCTCCCGACCACTCTTTTTTCTTTCTTTCTTTTTGTGTGGTGCAGGGAACTGAGTCCAGGGCCTCCTGCATGCAAGGCAAGTGCTCTCGCCCTGACTGACACGCTGAGCGCGGGAGTCTCGGCCTGCGGGTCCTCACCACGCAGACCCTCGGTCATCATGCCAACCCCGGGGGTCCGCGGGCAACTACCGTTTCAAACTTTTGCCATAGCCTAGGGAGACTGCTGGCTCCCGAGGGCCGTCCTTCTGGCCCGAACTGTTTTCTTTTCGGGTCTTAGTGGGTTCAGTCCCCATGGAGGGGACGTGAGGGGACAGTTTGGGGGCCGCGAGACGGCAGGACAGAGGGAAATGTCACAGCACACCTCCAGCCAGCTCTGCTAGTCCGCAGAGACCATTCGGTGCCCTCGCCATACGCGGGGCCGGGGTCACTCACTGGGGGGGACCCTGGGCCCACAGAGGCTCGGGCTACTCTTGAGGGTCTCATACTCATTCTGTGACCCCCATGGGCGAAAGCAGACCCGGTGCCCCGTGCCACCAAGAGGACCCAGATCTCTGCAGCCTGCCTGGGGATGCCTGTTCCTTTAAGAAAAGGAAGGGTCGTGCGGGGAAGAAGAGCAGCTTCGCCCCAGGCCTGGGGCTGCACCCCACCGAGCTCTACTGGTTTGCAAATGGCCGGGAGATTAGCATCTGCAGTGGGGCTGGTCGGCTAATGGGGCTGGAGGAGACCTTTTGTTTTATTAGCAGCCGGGCCAGAGCCGCTTCTTCAGGGGTGTCTGCAGCTTTGGCGATTGTATCTGCAAGGTCCGACCACAGACCGCACGGCCCTCCGGGCAGCTGGGAGCCCGCGTGACCGTCTGGGCCTCCACTTAGCTCGGGGACTGCCAAGCGTTTGTGGGTTTGTCAGAGGAGACCGCATTTGCCGGGCGGGGGTTCGCCCGTTGTCCGCGGTCAGCTGTCGGTGGGGGCCGCGGGCCCTCAGGCCCCCAGGGCTGTTACTGACCACAGAGGGCCTGCCCCGAGGCCAGCCCTGGCTGCGGAGCCCTCCGGGCAGTCCTTGGCCGCACTGGTCGCTGCATCTTGACGTCGTTCCCCAAGGCTGCGGTTCCGAGGGTCCGCGGGGTGCGTGGCCGTGCGGTTCTCTGTGGGCTCTCCTGTGTGACCTCCGTGGGGCGTCCCCCCTCCCCCAGCTTAACCGCCACACTGGGGGGTGTCATTGATACTGGACTCTGAGGCCACCCTCCCCCGGGGCTCTGGGCGCTGCTGAATGACCAGGGGCCCCAGTGGGGGATGGAGGCGCCCCAGGCCGCCGCCCTCTCTCCTGCGCTTCCTGCGTCTCCTTGGTGACCTCGGGTCTCTGGTCTCCCAGGGACGCGGAGGAAATGGCCGGCCGGCCAGCAGGGAACGCGGCACCGCGGCACCTTTCTGTCTGGTCACCCCCAGCCGGAGCCTCTTCCACCCCCCGTGCGAGCACAGCCCCCCGGACCTGATCCTGGGCCCTGCGTCTCCCCCAAATCTCCAATCCTGTTTCCCGGGGCAGACAGGGGAAGGTTGGTGATGCCCAGGCTGGCCTCCATCCACTGCTGCCCAGAGTGTCGGGCATCTGGAGAGTGGACAAACGGGACAAACCCCCAAGCTAGGACTCGGAAGCTGTATGGGGTGAAACCAGCGAGTCGGAAATCCTGACCTAGCTGGTGCCAAGGCCCCTGGGCCAGGCGTGGGTTTGCTGTGAGGCCACAGCAGCCAGGAGTTGGCCCCTTGGAGCTGTCCTGAGCCACTGGGCCTGGGGTCTGGGGGCCTCGGGGTGCTGCTGGAGCGGGAAAGCCCCAGTCTCAGCATGAGGCTTGTAGGGGGCCTTGGAGAGGTTGGGGAGGGGGTTCTCAGTTTTTAGAGGGGGTGTGGGGCTAAGCCCACCATTGTGTGTGCATATATATGTATGTATGTGGGTCTTTTGGGGGGTTCTCAGAGACCCCCACAGGGAGCACTGTCCTCATCTCGGCCCCCCCACTCACACCGCGCTCAGTTCAGACAGCAGCCTCAGGTTGGTGGCCATTTAAAAAAATTTTTTATTATTTTGTTGTTGTTTTGGGGTTACACCCAGTGATGCTTGGGGGCTACTTCTGGCGGGGCTCAGGAGATCATACGGGATGCCGGGGATCGAACCCGGGTCGACTGTGTGCTAGGCAGGCGTCCTACTGGACTGTGTCTCTGGTGCCCTCGAGGACCTTTAGACCAGGACCTGGGGCCGAATAAGGGGGCGCCCTCTGGGGCTTGGCGGGTGGTTCCCTTCCCTGGGGACCCAGAGAAAGGCGTTGTGTGGACTTGCTGGGTACACCAGGCCCCGGGACCCCCGTGCGGGCGTCCGGGACAGGCTGGGAGCCAGGCAGCAGACTGGGCCTGGGTCTGCGGGGCCCCTCGGGGAAGCGGGCCGGGCGGGGACACGCGGGAGCCGCTCAGGCGCGGGCGGGGCAGGAGGACAGTTTTGCTTGGATCCCGGGAGGCCTCCGTGGCTGTGAGGCCGCCCCAGCCAGCGGAGAGGGGCTGCAGCGAGGAGCGGGCCTGAACGGCAGCTGCCGGGAGGCCCCTCAGAGTAAACACAGAATTTCTGGGAAATGTCCAGGAGGCAGACGGACTGCCGGGAAGGGCCGCGGCCGGATTCCTGCCTGCAGCCGCCAGCCCAGGCCCTCCCTTCCCCGCAGCTGACAATTTGCCGCTTGTTGCCCCTTCCTCGGGGGTGTCTCTCGCAGCGCCCCCCGCCCCACTGAGCAGATGTCCCTTCCACCCCGGGGTGGGGGAGCGGACAGACCCCCCCGCCCCCCGCCCTCCCGCCCGCCCTCCCGAGCTTGCTCCCGTTGGTGTTTTCCTGGAACGAAGGAATTCGACTGGAAACCCAGATGGAATTCTTTCATTTTTTTCCTCTTGATTGATGTACCTTTTTGGTTTTGGGGGGGCGGGTCTCCAGGCTACCTCGGGATCCCGCTCAGCGGTGCTGGGGGGCCCTCTGGACATCAAACCAGGGTGGGCTGTGGGCAAGGCCCCGGGCCCTCGACCTGTACCTCTCCACGCCCCCCAGTTCTTTGCAGAACACAGGGAAGGAGCGAGATCTCGGTTGGTGTATGTGGGGGGCAGCCTGCGCTCAGAGCCCCCCGGAGTCAGCCTCTAGCCGGCCCCCCCAGCCCTCTGACCCTGCATTCCAAGCCCAGCCCCGAGTGAGGGGTCCTCTGAGCCCCCTGCTCGGAGCGGCGGGGTCTGCCGTGCGGGGTGGGCGCGGGCACGGAGCGGGCTGTTTGCTCTTCCTCCTGCTCTGCCGCGCGGGCGGCCGGGGGCAGCTCCGTTTGCCGAGAGGCCTTTCAGCTCATCCTCTGGGCAAACACCTAAAGGGTATGTGGGACGGCGGAGCCGCGCGAGGCGCCGCGTTTACACAGCCCAGCCCCGGCCCGGGCGGGAGACGGGCGACGGCGAGGGCCTGGCGCTGCCCAGCTCCCCGCGGAGACCCCGGCGCTGCCGTGCTGGGCAGGCGTCACCAGCAGTCTAGAGAACTGGGCGCTGACCCTTGCCGGGACCCCCCTCCCCGCCTCGGGCTGGGGTGCGTTAGGTCTTTCCTGCCAGGTCCAGAGTGTCCCCTGACCCGGGGGAGAGATTCTGGGAGCAGTTCCCCTGGGAGTGGGGTACGGAGGGTGCCCCCCGCCCCTGGGAAGTCTCGTTCGCGTGGCAGTGACTGCAGAATGCGCCCATTTCACAGGTGGGACAGGCATATGCGCCTCACGCTTCTGTCTGGCTCTGCGTGCAGAGCAAGCCCGTGTGTGCTGGGTTTCCTACACATGTTTTGATCTGGGGGCCACACCCGGCTGTGCTCGGGGGTCCTCCCCGGCATGGCTTTGGGTGGTGGTGGGGTAGAAACCTCGGGTGCCCACACACAAAGCCTGTGCTCCAGCCCTCTGCACAATCTCCCTGGCTCATTGCTCAGGTTTTTGCAGGGGGCAAAGTGGAGGTTTGTGGGAGGGGCTCCCTCAAAGGGCACCAGGGGTGTCTGGAGACCCTTAAATCTGCCCCCTGCTCCCAACCACAGAGGTCAGTGGCCTTCCCGAGCCTGCTGCAGGGACACCAGCAGCGCAGGGCTTGGTGAGTAAGACGCTGAGCTCCCCGAACCCCACCCCTGTGCACGGGGCCCCAAACCCGGGCCCGGGGGGACCCAGAGAGCCAGGGCTGGGCCCAGGGAGGCCTCTGGTGCCTCGGGAATGAGTGGACGGCTGTTGACGCCGACGCTGGGCAGACAGACCCTCAGTGTGGTCGTCCGGGCGGGATGGCCGTTTTTTCAACTGTCAGCAATATTTTAGTTTAGGTTTTTTTTCTTTAAAGCCAACTTTCCAGTCCCAGCCTACCTGGAATACATTTTCTCCTGGGGGGCCCCTCCCGGTCTGTCAACACTGCGGCAGGCAGACCCCTCCCTAGCCGCAGGCCGTTGAATGAGGCGGTTCTTTGCTCCACCGAAGGAAATATTTCCAGGGAGTTGGGCCAAGAAAACCCCTTTTGCTAGAATCCGGGACTGGCCCGTGCCCAGAGCTGGAGGGGCCGGGTGGGGGAAAGGCTGGTGACATGGCCACCGCTTCCTGGTGGCAGGACGGGGACCTGCTAGCCAGCCGTGCCCATGGCCTGCCCTGCAAGACCGCTTCGTGCTTTCCCCGTCCGAGGATTTTTCTAGATTGGAGGGTCACTAGCGTGGAGCTGGCCAGCGGCCATGGCAGGTTCCAGAAGTGGCACGCAAGGGCCCCCGCCCGTGAGCCCCTCTCTGCGAGGGCCGACGGGGGACTCAGGGCTGTCCTTGGAGCCTGTGCTCTGGGGGGACAGTGTTCTGGGTGACACCTGGTGGTGCTCAGGGCTTACTCCTGGCTTCGTGTTCCAGCATCTCTCCGGGGGGACCCTGTGCGGAGCTGGGGACGGAAGCTCGGTCACAGACGGCCCTGAGGAAAGGGACGCAGCCTGGGCACCGTCTCTTTGGCCCCCGCGTCTACGGGTTCGAATTTGAAGATCAGAAAATGAGTTTTTTACCGAAGGAAGAGACTGAAACGGTCAGTCTTCTGGGACGAAGCGTTTCTTTCTCTCTGTGTTTGTTCTGGCGTGCTGGATGGAACCCAGAGGAACGCTGACCACGTGTGTCTCCGAAAACTGCACGTAATAAATGTGCTACGTGCCAGTGAGGAATCCACAGAAGCAGAAAGAAGAAAATGTGCTGAGATTCAGTTCACCAGAAAAACTAAACAGATTCTTTTTTTTTGAGGGGGGTGGAGGTTCCTTTACAGCTCTTTTTGTTGGTTCTCATAAAAAAGATTTCCTAAAAATGACACTCTCCCCTTCCCCTTACTAGGGACCCCCCCACCCCAAAGAGACAGGCCAGTAGCCCCTTCACAAGCGTTGCCCAGGCCTTTTCTGGAAAACGATGCGTTTTATTGTATTTATCACTTGGCAACTCCTCCAGGTAAGGGTCGGGGCTGCTCTGTTCTGGGGTGCGGGTGGTGGGCAGGCATGGCTCCCCCCAAATTGATGTCCATTGCAAACAATTGCAGAAACTCGCAGATGACCCTGCCCCTGTCCCTCCCGCTGGGTGCCACAGAGAAGGTGGGTATGCGTGACGTTATAAAAAGGCCACTTTGGGGCACCTGGTTTCACCCACGGCATTGTACAAGTTCCCTAGAGCCCTGCCCGGAGTGAACCCTGAGCACAGAGCTAGGAGTAAGCCCTGAGCACTGCTGGGTACGACCGCACCTCGCTAAAACGAAGCCCAGTGACAGCCAAGCTTGAGGGGTGAGAGGCGGCTAGCTGGACGCCGTCGGGCACGTGTATGTTGTTCAGGGACCCCTAGGACGTGGACGATGTGGTGGGTCCGTCATTCCCCCAGTCCTGACTGCCTGCCAGCTGCTGGGAGCGGTCGCGCCCGATGCTCCCCCAGTCCCAAAAGCCTGTAGCCTGTGGCCTGCCGCTTCTGTCCTGGGCCTCTGCAGAGGCCGGTCCAGGGGTGTGGTCCCGGGAGCCCTGGGGCCCTGCTGGAGGCGGCAGGGAGGGGGGAGGAGGGGGCCCGGGAGATCTCTGGACACAGTCCTCTTTGGGGGGTCCCCCCGGCCTCCCAGAGGAGCCCCTGGCACACAGGACGCCCTGTGCTAGGTTTCTGGATGAATCTTAAGGCGTTTGTCCACGCGCCCGCAAGTATGTCCTGTGGACAGGGGTCTGCTCACACAGGTTTTGAGGGCTCCCCAGTATGAATTTCAAAAAAAAAAAAAGTAGAAAAATGTGTGCTTTGAGTTAGACCTACGTGAGGCGGCACAGGAGGCCCTGGGCTCTGGGCGGGCTCCAGGCTCTGCGGAGGGCTGGGCCTCGGACCCAGTTCCCTGGCCGCTGACCCCCCAGGTAGGGCCAGAGCCCCCCCTGTGCCTCTCCGCGGGACCCACGCAGCAGCTCGCGGGCCGCGGGTCACCCCTCTGGGGCCGTGCCCTGCTGCTTCCCCTGCTTGTGACCAGCACGCCCGACGGGCAAGACGCTGACTCCAAACAGCCAACGCCAACACCGCACAGAGGGGCTTGTGTGTGCGAGCGAGCGGTTAGGCCGCGCCCTGCAGATTCCTTTTCGGTGGTCGGCCGGTCCGTCTGTCTGTCTTCCTCTCTCTGGCCTTGTCCGCCCCCCCTCCCACCCCATCTTTTTCTTTCTCTCTTTCCTCCTTTTAGGAAGCCAGGAGGACAGACACGTTACCATGGAGTCCTGTTTAAAATAAAATACAATGGAAAGGAAAGCAGCATGATGAAGTAACCACATGGGCGGCAGGATACACCTGATACTAATTACTGTCATACAGAATGTTCTGGAAGACATTTGACTCGGCTGATGTATACATTCAAATCAAGCAGAGCAGGGCTGCGAGGCTCCTTGGGGACCATCTTGTCCAACGCTTTCCTTTTTCCAGATGAGGAAATCGGGGGGCCCCGAGCCCGGCCCTCGGCCTCCGCGCCCAGGCGCCGGGCTGGGATTCCAGGCCGGCCTGCTTTTTCTCGGAAACCCAGAATTTCCAGAGGCCCTTCCCTTGGCCTCTCGGCTGCAGCCTGAAAAAGAGGGGTGGGATTTATTGCTCAACTCCGCGCAGAGCCAGGGCGCCCGGAGGGGGGAGCGGGAAAGGAGCGGGAGGCCCCCTCTGCTCCGGGGCTGGCGGCCAGCGGGCCCGAGACGCCGCGGCGTCTGCCCGCGCCTGCAGGGCCTCTCGGGGGCCCCCCGAGCGGGGCCAGGGGGCTCCTCCCAGCACACTGACTCATGTCCTTTCGGGGCCGCAGGGCGGACGCCAGGAGGCACTGTCTCCAGGCCCGCCCGCAGGGCCCCCGATGCGCGGCCGCTGCCGCTCCCTGGCGGCGGCCCCGGCGCCCACGCCGGCGTCCACGCGCGGGGCCCCCCGACAATGCGGCCCCGCGCTCTGCCCCGCGCGGCCAGCAACCGGGCTGGCGGCGCCTGATTGGCCGCGCGCGCCTGACGACAGGGAGCCCTGGCCGCCCATTGGCCCGCGCCCGCTGCCCCTCGCGGGGGCTCCCGGCCGACCCACGTCCCGGGCCGGCCGCGGGCGCGCGGGGCCGGGGCTCTGCAGCCCTCCCGGCAGGCACTCGAGGCCGGGCCCGGCCTGGCCGCCCCTCGGCGTCTCGGGCTTGCCCACGTGCCAACGCCCCCCAAGCAGGGGCCGCTGGCCGTCACCCTCCCGTTATCCGGAGCGCGAGGGGGCTCCCCGCCACGACCCCCGCAGCCCGCCGTTATCTTCCTCCTCCCTCCCCGGTGTCCACCCTGGGCAGCGCCCAGACAGCCCCCCAGTCTCTCTCCTGGGTGTGCAGGGACCCCCGGGGTCCGTGGCGCTCACGCGCGCCCCGGGACGCGCCCGTCCGGTGCCGCCCCCACGTGGGCACGCCGGGCTCGGGCTCGGGTTGCGACTCCGTGGCGACCCCCGGGCACCCCTTGCCCGCCCCCGGAGGCGCGAGTTTGCAGCTCTAACTCGATCCCTCCCGAGGGGCCTCTCTGCTGTCCCCTGCGGGACTCATCACTCTCCCTCGCCCCTGCTCTGTCGCCAGGCGCGTCAGCCTTGGCCTCCCGGCTGTCACCCACCTGTCACCCTAAGATAGATCCTCGGTCCTTGTCAACAGCATTCTGACCTTTGCGAGGCCGTTTGATTGAAGGGCACTGCCCGCAGCGCGGGAGCGCCCACCTGTTCGGGATTAGGCCCCCGGGCCCGGCCCGCCGGGAGAATGTGTCGGTGCCGACCTCGTGCCCGGAGGGGCTTCGCCCCAAAGCGGACGAGTGGGGAACTGATCTCGAGTGGGGGTACCCCTGTGCAGTCCACGTGGCACCCACTGAGTGTTCCCCCCCCCCAAAAAAAAGTTCCTTCTCCTGGGTGACACGTATCATGTCTAGATTCTCACTACTCTGCCGAGTCGGGAAAGGTACCCCCGTGTCAGTGTGGCGAAAAGTGGGACCCCCTGGCAGCGAAAGCGTCCTCGCAGGGCTCCGGGGACCCCTACCCCCCAGTGGCAGAGCCCCAACCCCAAACCCCAGCTCGGTCGGACTTGGAGACGCGGCTTCGGAGCGTCCCGCGCCCGAGAACCAATGAAGACGCACGGGTGGGCGAGCGGGAGGCACCGGCGCCCGCGGGCGTGGGGTCCCCCCCTCCGCTATCTGGCCCCGGGCGTTGAGTCTTCCCTGAAAACCGTTTTTCCCCCTTAGCTGCATCCTCGGATGGATACTCCGAGAGACTAGCGTGGGCTCGGCTACCCGCGGGCGCCCGGCTCCTACCCTCGGGCCGCCCGGCCGGGAAACCACCCTTTCTCCGCTTCTCCACGGCACCCCCCCGGGGCCCCCCGGGGGTCGTGGGCGCGCACCGCGGCCCAGGGTGTCAGCCATGGCGGCGAGGGGGCCACTGCGGCAGAATTTTTTTCCCTCCCTTCTTTGCTGCAATCTGGGTGCGGCTGGAGCAATTTGTCATCGAATCTGGGGGGCTCATTTTTCCGGCCAATCATTTTTAGAGAAATGAGCGCATTGCAGCAGAATGCGCTGACGTCAGAGACCACCCCTTCTGCGCTGGCATATAAACCCCACCCAGCCGGCCCCTAGCGCAGACGGCGGCGAGCGGCGACGCAGCGCGCCCTGGCCCGCGAGCCTGCCCGCTGCCCGCGAGAGCCTTCCCACGGGTGAGTGCCCGCCGTGCCCGCCGCGCCCGCCGAGGACCGCGAGGACGCGCGCCCCGCGCCCGCCGCCGCCCCGCGGCCCGGCTCCCGGAGAGTTTGCTTTAAGAGAAAGATTTCCCCCCGATTTTTGTCCCGGGTGGGCTTGTCGTCCTCGCCTGCCCGGCCAGGCGGGACCCGGGGAGCGGCAGGAACGCGGTCCTCCCCCTCCGGCGGGACCCAGTGTGCCGCAGCCACCGGGGTCCAAAGGCCCCCGTTTTTCTGCGCGTGGAGCCCCCTGGAGGGGTCACGCAGGGTGGGAGATATGGCGGCGGGTGCTGCCCCCCCACTCCATGAAGTGGGGGGAGAGGCGGCCCGGAGGGTCTTCCCGGGCGCGGTGGCCCGTGGGCGGGAGGGTCCTCCCCGGGAGAGTCCCGGCAGGTTCGCGCACGCCGCGGGCGCGGCTGGCACCTGGCTCGCTCCCGACCGTGGGGAGAGAGGGCGCCCCACGGGGGGGGGGCTCGCCGGGAGACCCCCGCCCCGGGTCCGGCCCGCCGAGGGGGCGTCGGGCCGCAGGGGGCGCGGGTGGACGGAAACACGGGTGGGCTGGGGGCCGGGAAGGCCGCGTCCTTGGGTCTGACGAGGAGGGAGGAGGGAGAGCAGGGGGTGTGTTAGCGGATCTGGGCGCGGGAAGCTGGGGACGGGGGGCCGGGGGTCTCCCGGGGCTTGCTCGGTGGTCGCTCGATGGTTCTGACAGGCTTGGCGCTTTGGACTTTTTAGAAGGTCGCTTTTGGCCGTTTCCTTTGTCCCTGTCAAGCCCCCCCTCTCCACGCAGCCCCCTCCCCACTCTGGGCAGGCGGGCTGGGTGGGGGGTGGGGGGGGCGAGCGGGTTGCTACGTGGCAGGTTTCTGGAAGATTTTCCTGCTGGCCGCTAGGGGGCGTCGGCGGCACTGCGGAATTTTGGGGGGCGGGGTGGGGAGGGGAGGTGGCCTTTGTTCTGCTGGAGGGGGTCGAGCGAGGGGTTTTCTGGAGAATTCTGGATTCGTCTCTCTCGAGGGGCAGCGATTTAGGACCCCCGGGCGTCCCGAGGCGCGGCCGCGGGGTTCCGGGGCGGAGCTGCCGCGCGCAGCCCTGGCCGTGGGCTTGGGGCGTCGCGCGGGAGCGGGGGCGCAGCTTGGGGGGCCGCGGTCGATTCCCGCGCCAGGGGTCTCAGGAAAATGCGTTTCACCCGAGCCGGAGGGAGAGGCCGTGAAAACCGTTGATTCGGCGTCTCCGGGGGTCCGGAAATCCTCGCGGGGGGAGACGGGGCGGCCGGGGGGCTCGCCGTGCGGCTCGATGGTTTAAGGCGTTTTCGGCGCTTTTGTGCTATTCCGTGTTGCTTTGGAGCGACGCCGGCTGGTGTCCGGAGCCCCCCGCCCCAGATGAGGGGGACGGTGCTCAGGGGCTCGGTGTGCCTTAGGACCGTAGTTGATGGATGCAGAGTTGGGCTCGCCGCGGGCTGGCGCCCAGACCTAAGGCTGTTCTGGAAAGATCTCTCGGTGGGCGTCGCAAGGAGAGCTGGTGTCGCTTTGGTGCAGAGTGACCTCACAGTTGGGGGGGGCGCAGAAGACCCCCCGGCCGTGTGGCGCGGCGGCGGCGGCTGCCTGGCGGCCACAGGTGGATCCTGACTTGCCGTGGGAGTGGCCTGCGGGGACGCGGCCTGCGCAGTGGCTGCGGTGGGCTGTGCCCCTCTCCCTGCCTGGGACCTGTTGGGCGCCCCCCGCCCACCCCCTGCCAGCTGTGCCCTGGCAGCTGTGGGCCCTGCGCGGGCGGGGGCGCGGGAGACTCCTGCAGTGCGCGTGCGCGCGTGTGCGCGCGCGCGCGTGTGTGTGCGCGCGCGCGAGGGGGGGTGTGAGCGCGCGCGAGGGGGGTGTGCGCGCTCACGCGCGTGCGCAGCAGGTGGCTGGGCTGTTGGGCTCCAAGTGTTGGCGGTGCGCCACCTAGCGGTCCGTGTCGTCAGTGCGCGCGGCCCGCCGAAGCGGGCTTCGGGTGGCGCATGCGCACTTTGCTAACACTTGTGCCCTGTCAATCAAGTCTTCCTTACCCCCTCCCATTTGTCTTCCTCCTCCCCTTTCCTCCTCTCTTGCCCCTCCCCGCCCATTCCTCCTCCCCCCTCCCCGCCCATTCCTCCTCCCTCCCTCTCCCCTCCCACTTCTCCCTCCTCCTTCCCCCTTCCTCCTCTCCCCCCTCCCCTTCTGTTCTCATCTCTCCTTTCCCCTCCCATTCCCTTCTCCCTCCTCTTCCTCCTCCCTCCCACACCCCTCCCTCCCTCTTCCTCCATGCTCCCCCTCCCCTCCGTGCCCCGCCTCCCTCACCACGCTCCTCCCTCTACTCCATCCCTCCCACACCCTCAGCCCCTCCCTCCTCCATCGGCTCCCCCCCCCCCCAGTCCCTCTGCTGTTCCTCTGCTGGCCGTCAGGGGTCATCGGGATGGTCTCTAACCTGGCTCCTCCCATGCCACAGGGTCTTCCGGGATGACATCATCCATCCACCCTCTAGTCTTCAGCGACCACCTGTGTCCAGCAATGCCAACCAGATGCCAAGCTGATGCCAGGTGCCTGCTGCTCATCTGCATCTCACGGTACCTCTCCCCTTCTTGGGCCACCTGTGCACACCATGGTGGGCGGGACCCCCCAACCCTGCGACCCTCCTGGTATCACCCCCAGGCCCATTAGCACATAAAATATAATTTTATAGTTTAGCTTTATTGTTTGAGTTGTCATGTTATTAGCTGTTAATTCCTGCCGTGTGTGTGGTGTGTGTGTGTGTGGTGTGTGTGTGTGTGGTGTGTGTGTGTGTGTGGTGTGTGTGTGTGTGTGTGTGTGTGTGGTCCTCGCTAATTAATGCATCAATTAATTACAGAGACCTTGAGCAGCCCCAGCTCCTGGAACCCACCACCCTGCACAGAGGTGGTCTGCAGACCCCCCAGCAGGACACAGAAGGATGAAGAGGATCGAGGGACCCCTCCCTCTCTGCCATCCCTCTCGGCTCAAGGCTTATGCCAAGGCCCTAGTGAGGGGGCATTGGCCGTTAGCGCTCACCTTTGCTATGCGTTTGCCTTGATGCTCTGAGCTCCTTCCTGTAAGTCTCTGCTTGCCTTAACATGCCCGAGCACTGGAGTGTCCCCCCCCCCCATGGGCGGCAGTCTTCCTCAGTTCTGCCGGCCCTCACCCCACCAGGTCCTGAACTGGAAGGACCCTTTGGAAAGTCTCAGGAGGGGGACCTGGGCTGAGGGCCAGGGGTTCACCAGCTATGCGTTGGCGGTTCAGACTCAGGGTGCGAGAGTGGGACGGGCGTGAGCCCGGCGGCCAGGCATGTGCCCCTCCTAGGGTCTCCCTGTCCTTCCCGGGTACGGGGGGTGAGACAAGCACCCTCAAGGGACAACGTGAGTATTGAATGAGACCAGGCGGCCTGGGGCTGGCGGCCATGGCGGAGGACTCCCGGAATGTTTGGTGAAAGACCCCTGCCCCCGCCCCCACTCCCCTGCTCCCCGCAGCAGACGGCCCTGCACAGGTAGAGACCCTGGGGCCGAGGTCAAGTCCATGCTCAAGTGAGGGAGCCCTGACAGCAGGTATATGGGGGAGGACCCCGGCGCCCCCACCCAGCCCCGCCTGGGGGTCCCACACACTGTCCCGGCCCGCCCTGATGCCTAGGCCCATGGGGCAAAGATCAGGGGTCCGAGTTGAGCCCAGGATGTCTCTGTCCATGCCCCGCCCCCGGCTGCCCCCCTTCTCCCTGCCCCCCATCTTTCACTGACTCCCAATCCCATCTCACACTGGCAGCCTGCCTGCACCCCCCTGCTCCCCCCACCGTGACTGAGACCTTGGACGAGTCGCTCCCTCTTCCACATCTTCCTTCCTCCCACCTGGGATGGGGGCAGCCACCCCCACCCCACGGCCACGGTTCCCCCCAGGACATCCTAAGGGCCACGCACGGGAGACGCAGCGTCAGTGGCAGGGATGGGGGCCCCCCTTCTGGGCCCCGCAAGCCCCCACGGGCCCCAGGCCAGAGACCACCCCCCAGCAGAGCTCATTCAGCAAACATTCCCGGACTGCCAAGGCCCTGGCCTGCCACCAGCCTGGTACGTGACACAGAGAGGCCGAGAAGCCCCCGGAAGGCCAGTGGCCGCCGCCCCGGCTCCTTCCAGCCCCACCTCAGCCCGCCCGCTTGGCCTGGCCAAGGCGGAGCCAGTGGACAGCGGCCCCCGCCCCCAGCTGGTTGACTGGGTGGAGGGGCGGGCTGGCGGCCTCCTGCCCTCCAGAGGCTTCCTCGGCCCGTTTGCGCCCCTCGCGTGAGGGGGTGTCACGTCCCCCTGAAACCCAGGCCCCGCGAGTTTGCCTTTGGTCCACTCGGGCGCCGCCCCAGTGGGTAGCTCCGGCGACTGCCCCGCACGCCGTTGGCGAGGCCCTCAGCCCTTTCCATTCATGTGAACCTCACTCAGCGTCCCGCCCGGATGCCCGCCTCCAACGGGAACGGGGGTCGTCAAGCGGCAGAGGAGGTCCTAGGGACCGTTGCACCCCCAGCTCCCGCCTTGCAAAGGGAGAAGCTTCCTTGGTGCTGGCCCCTCCCCCACCAGCCCCCTCCCCCTTCAAACCCCTGACTCGACTCCTGTTTCCAACCCCTGCCGTCTTTCTCTTTCCTTTCCAGCCGGCTTCTTGGCTTCTGGAAAGGCCTGTCTACACTCGCGCCTGTCTACACTTGCTGTCTCCTTCCTCACCTCCAATTTCCTCTCCAACCCGCTGCTTCCTGACTTGCTTTCCTCCGGCGAAGGCCCTCCCGCAGGTAAAGGCTGGTCTGGACCCGCTTCCAGCTCAGAGACACACGGACACGGACACACGTGTCTGCCCGCAGGGGCTCACTTCCTGTCACATGCATCCTCTCCCTAGGGCTTGCAGGTGCCCAGCCAGGCCCCCCCGACCTCTGGGCCCTGCCCTGGGCCAGCGGCCACTTTCCAGGCCTGAGCCGTGAAGCCGGGGTGCACCGGGGAGGGCCTGCGCTGGGCAGGCCGCGGCATTTGGCCAAAGGTGAGGAAAGGGGCCACCATATGCCCGGCATGTCGGGGCCGGCCCTGGTAGCAGGAAGGAAGGAGATGGGGAAGAAGCAAGGACCCAAGAGATCAACAAACTTTAAGCCGAGAAAAATGTCAGGGGGAAAACGTTCCGGGCCCCCACTGGCTGCCTTTGTCCAGACAGAACCAGAAGGAAGAGAGTTTGTGGGGGTGACAGGAGGAAGCGGAGCCCCCCACCCCCAAAGGCTTTAAAGACACAAAGCTCAGGAAGGGAACCTCACAATTAGGAAAACTACCCCAAACCCTCCAGGGAAGGAGGGGCTTTCCCTGACCCCCCCCAGCAGCTGCAAGTCAGATGGGCCCACTTGGGCGCCTAACGCCTCCGGCAGGTTTAAACCTCTCTACCCCCCGGGGCGGCAAAGCAGCCACCCTTTTTGCCGCTGATTAAATCCTGAAGGGGCGCAGGCTTCCGGGGAGTGGGGCCCCAGGACTCGGCCCCCCAGCCGAGGGGCTGGCTAATGAGTCTGTCCGCCTCCGAAGGCGCCTTTGTCCGGCCGGGGAGAGCCGGCTGATTAGCATAATGAGGTGACCTGTGCCCCTGGACAGGCCACCAGGCCGGCTGCAGCCCCCCCCCCCCCACCCGGGCAGTGTGTCCTGCGGGTCCCCGTGGGCCCCCCAGGCCGTAGACTGGACCGGGGTCTGGACTGACTGGTTCCCTCTCAGTGACCGAGAAGGGGGGGACCAGGGCCCGGGGACAGGGCTTCCCAGCAGGCCCTGCTCTAAGAGGCAGGCGGGGATACCCCAGAGACTGCTTGGGGCTTGCACTTGGCGCCCCTGCTTGCCAGTGGGTGGGCACCCGGACCCCCGTCTGCAGCAGCGGGACCCCATCTCCCACTGCACACCCCAGGCCTTCTGGAGGCGCCAGAAGTGGGGGCCCCAGGGCCCAGCAGGAGGCCCCGCCCCCTCCGGTCTTGCTGTGGGCGCCCCACACCCGCCCAGCCAGTCCTGGTGGGAGAGGAGGCTCAGCGGCGCCCCCCGGAGGTGACTGGCTGAAAGGGGCGGGGTCCTCTTCTGTGGGTCGCTCAGGGCTCTGGACTGGAGACCCTGAGGCCCGCTGGGGTTCCCAGAGCCCACCCAGGAGCACTCAGCCCCCAGCCGGCTCCCCCCAGCCCTCCCCAGCCCTGGGGTCCTGCAGCCCCCCCCCCCCCCGGGGCTCCTGTCAGCCCTGGAGACCCAGCAGCCGGGGAACTAGAGGTCAGAGGCCAGGAGCTCCTCGCCCCCCAACCCTCAGCTGCTGTCTCTTGGCCTTACTCCACCCCACCCTCCCCTCCCCTCCCCTCCCCTCCCCTCCCCTCCCCTCCCCTCCCCTCCACTCCCCATCCCCTCCCTTCCCCTCCCCCTCCCCTCCCCTTCCCCCCTCCCCCCAGCACCATCTCCTAGTCTAACCCTCTGGGGGTGCCTTAGGCCAGCCCACGTTTTCTCTGGGTGTCCCCGCTCCAGCCTGACACAAAGTGGGGTTCAGTAAGAGTATGGGGGATGTCTGTTTGGATAGGTGGGTCCAGGAAGAGCCGGGACAGCACAGCAGCTGCCAGGGGTCTGGGACAGGCAAAAGGGTGGGGGCGGTGAATCCGGCCTCGGAGGAGCCCCGTTGGGCTCGCAGGTCTCACCCCTTCCTGCACTCGCGCGCCCATCCCGGCAAGCCCACAGTCGATCCTTGCCGACCAAGCCCACGTCCGGCAGGGGCGGGACACCCCCCACTAGCTGCCCCTCGACGGCCTCTGCGTCCCAGGAGTGCGGGGGCGCGCGTCAGGGGACGGGGGGCGTGGGCCAGGTGGGCGGCCTCTGCTCCTGGCCCCCGGGGCCCTGCCTGTGCGGGCCGGCCCTCGCCCCCCGCCCCCCTCCCTTAGTCGAGGGCCGCTCTGGAGCCGCGGGCCAGCGGGGGCGGGCTGGGGGGGG
This sequence comes from Sorex araneus, assembly GCF_027595985.1. Taxonomy (NCBI): domain Eukaryota; kingdom Metazoa; phylum Chordata; class Mammalia; order Eulipotyphla; family Soricidae; genus Sorex; species Sorex araneus. Next base: position 2,471,921 of record NC_073304.1, on the reverse strand, counting down.
CCGCGGGGGGGGGGACAGGAGAACAGGGACGTCGCCGCAGGGCCACAGACGGCTCTGGCCATTCAGGTCTCTCTCTTGAGTGGGGTCTCCGGCGGGACCCCTCCCTCCATTCTGCCTCCCCGACCCTCCCCGGCCCGGCCCTCTCACCGTGTGAAGGGCAGAGGCCTGGACCCTCCAGTGACGCGGGCGGCACGGCTCCACACCGCCCAGCTAACCCCCCGCCCCTGCTCGGCTCCTCCGGCCCCCCGAGCCCCCCACGGTGCCAGGGCCTGCGGCCCCCTCCCGGGCTAACGCACCTTCGCCCCCCGCCCCAGCCCCCTAACAGGCTGCTCTGAGCCCGCTCTGCCCGCCCCGCCGCCACCTCCCCCGCCCCTGCTGCCCCCTGCCCCCCCCCAGCCCACCCGCCACCGCCCCCGTCCCCGTCCCCAAGCCCGTCTGATTCTCACGGGTTTGCCCCCGGCGCAGCTGCAGGTCAGGAGCTGCCCTGAGGCCGTTCCTGGTGCCGGAGCCCCCAGACCCAGGTGAGTGGGCGCCAGCGTCCCTGCACCCGGGGGTGCCCGCGGACGGGGTTCTAACCTGCAGCCTCCCCAGGGTGGGACCGTCCTCCACGCTGGGGGAGATGTGAAGAAGACAGAGGCCTGCATCCGCCGTGGGACCCGCCGAGCCCGGCCCCCCGACCCGCCCGCCCGGACCCCCTGCCCCCCACTGTGCGCTGCTGCTGTGCTCCTTCTTCAGGTGAGTCCTTCCTGCCCCCGGGGGTCCCGGGCCATGGCCGACCCCACACACCACACTGGGCGGGTGGCTGTGGCCTGGAGCAGGGCCTGGGCGTGGGGCCCTCCGGGCCGGGCACGGTAAGTGGTGCGTCCCTGCTGGTGGGACCCCAGGCAGCCTGGACGTGGACTCCGCATCCACGCAGGACACGGCCCACGGGAGCCCCGTCTCAGGGGTGCTCAGACACGGCCAGCAGGAGACCCCAAAGTCAGGGGGCTGTTGGGGTTGCACACAGGCCCTTGCCCACCCGAGGGGAGGGGCCAGCGGGCATCACGGGTGGTGCCTGGGGCTGGGCAGAGCACGTGGCCACAAGGCCAGGGCACGTGGGCAAGGGGAGCCCCGGTCAGGGTGGGGCCCGGCGTGGGGCAGAGGGCTCCTCCTTTCCGGGGTCCCAGTGACTGAGCTGGTCTCGGGACTTACCCTGGAGTCGGGGGGCTGCTAGGGTCTCCCAGGAAGGGCAGAGTGGACGCTGGGGCCTGGGTGGGAGGTGAGACACCCCAGGGTGGGCCCAGGCAGTGTGGCCTCAGCTGCCCGCTGAGCAGAGCCTCCCCCCCCCCCCGTCAGCTGGCTACCCCCAGGACCCGGCCTCCCCCGCTAACCCTGGGGGTGGGGGCCCCGCCGTGCTCTGGGGAGCCCCCCGCCCCGCGGGCTGTGTGTGTCGGGGCTCAGCGGGAAGGCCCGCGCAGGCCGTGATATTTACTCAGGCCTTGGCATTTGCCCAGCGGCCGCACGCGGGGGCGTGGGGGGTGGGCGGGGGCCTTCACAGCCGCAGGAAGTGGAGCTCCCGGCCGCCGTGGCCGCCTTTTCCAGAAAGATCTCAGGGCGCAGGGCTTCCAGGCTGGGTCTTCAGAGCCCGGGGCTGGGGGGCTCTGGAGGGTGGGGGTGAAAGATGCGGAAGTGTGGGAGGGGCCCGGGAAGGCCAGCTGGGGGAGGGGCCTCTGGGGACACTGAGGCCAGTAGGACACCGAGGGCCCGTCCTGGGAAGGTGCCTCTGTCACTCGCCACCGTGTTCCTCAGCAGCCCGAAGCCGTGTCTCCTGCATGGCGTGGGCGTGGGTAAGGGGGCGTCCCGCGTGGAGCCCCTCCGACCCCTCCCTCCGTCCCCACCTGGAGCCGGGGGGCCAGCGGCAGCCTCGGGCCCTGCCCTGTCATTCCCAGCTGTGGGTGGGACCCCGACTGCGTCTGTGTCCAGGCCCTTGCCTGACCTGCCCCCGCCCTGGCCGTGCCCCTTCATTCACGGACGCCAAGCCGCTTAAATGCGTTTTTACGAGCGACCTCACTTCCAGAAGAAAGAGGGGAGCCTGCGCGTCCGCAAGGAGCCTGCTAATGAGTCTGTCCCTGAAAGGAGGACGCGCGGACACAGGAGGGGGCGTGGGGGGCCCGACATCAAGGGCCGGGGTGAGAGGCCAGCGGCCAGCGCAGAGGCGGGCATTGTCCGTGGGATTCGGGGCCCTTGCTGATTAGAAGACAGGAATCCAGGGAGGCCGGCCCAGCCCCCGCCCGCAGGGGGATGAGGGACAGACGGACGGACAGCTAGCCCCCGTCCCCACCCGAGGGAGCTCTGCCCAGCAGAGACCTCTCCACGCGAGGGAAGGAACCTGGGTGGAGGGGCACGGGGAAGGCGCTCCTGGAACCTTCCAGAAGGAACCTGACCCAGCACCCAGCCGGGCGGATGTGTGGGAGGGAGACGGAGGAGGCCCCCGCCCCGCCCCCATTCTCTCTCTCTCTGCCCTGGCGGGCGCCGGGCCGGGCCGGGCACTGGGGCTGCTCGTGAGAGAGGCTTTAATTAGGGGAGAGGCCAGAGCGCAGACAGACCCTAATTGCTTTCCAATTTCTTTGGGCTTAAAAGACAATCCAGCTGGAGGGCGAGCGACCACCACCTTTGGCGGCCTGGCCGGGCCCTGAATAGGGTCTTTGCTGGGGCTTTAGGCGGGTGGCTCCCGCGGGGGCCGAGACAAAGATGCAGGCAGAAAGGAATGTGGGCCCCCAGCCCGCCACCTGAGGGTAATCGGAGGGTGGGTGCGTTCTTTCAATAGAAGGTGCCTTTCCTGGACAAAAAGGAGAAAACCCCAATTACCTTCCCGAGATGAGTGTGTGTGTGTGTATGTGTGTGTGTGTGTGTGTGTGTCCCCCTCCCTGAGGCCACCCCCATGGCTCCCGAGCAGACGGGGCCACACACTGACCTGCTGGGCAGCCACCTGCCCTCACCACCCCACACGCCCTGCAGCCCTCGGGTCTGGGTCACGAGGGCTGGAGCCCGGAGTCCAGCTGGGCCCGACGTGGGTGGGGGGCCAGGGGAGGGGTCCTCAGAGTTGCTGGCGCCTCCTCGGGTCATGCTCTGGGTGCAGACAGGCGTTTCCGCTGGGCTGAGAGGCTGGGGGGCACGGAGGGCTGGCCCGTGGTGGGGGGTGTACCACCCAGGCACTGGGGCTCCTTCTGTTTCCGTGTTGGGGTCACACTTGGCAGTCCCCGGGCTTCCCCCTGGTTCTGTGCTCAGGGGTCACTCCGGGCGGGGCTCGGGGGGCCTGGGTGGGGCCCCCCCACTGTGCTCTCGAGCGGCAACAAGGGGTCTTCGTGGTTTGGGGAGACAGTGTGTGCGGGGCTTCGAGGGCCGGGAGGGCATCTGGTCACTGCTGGCCTGACCCCCCCCCCCCCCCGCTACAGGCCAGTGGGCTCTAAGCTGTGATGCCCAGAGTGAGCCCCCACCTGGCTCCGGGCTCAGCAGGCACCCCTGCCCCCCCCCCCCCGGGTCAGAAGAGTTCTCCAGGGACGCTCTAGGCGCCAACAGTGACCCCAGCCTGACCACGGGGGCCTTTGTCTCTGGGCCTCAGTTTCCCTCTCTGTGAAATGGGGCGGTGCCAACTCAGGGACCTCGGGGCAGCACCTGGCTTGCCCTAGAGGTTGCTGCACCTGGGGTGGGTGTGTAGGGTCTTCTAGAGTCTTCTACAGCCCCAGGGACCCAGGGCTCTCTGCCCAGGGGTTTGTGACGTGGGCGATGGGGTCTGAGTGCTGAGGGTCAGTGAGGAGGACCCTGGCCACTTGTCCCCTGGAGGCGGCAGGTTGCAGGGCCGTGTCCCCACCCTCATGCCTGCGGCCATGTGCCCGGGGTGGGGGCCCGGGGCGGGCGACCGCTTTTGTGTTGCGACCTTGGGCGTGATGTTCCCTGCCAGCTGGGGTGAGGGATGGCGAAATTGCCCATTCAATTAGGCCCCGGCCGCCCTTCCCTGCGCCCGGCCGGCCCGGCCCTGCCCAGCCCTCCATTAGCGGCAAACGCGCACCTAATGGGCCCTAATTCCCTCTAATTGCTCCTGGAACGCAGGGGACTTCCAGGAAGAGGCCCACGGGCCGGTCCTCTCGGCCACGGAGATGAGGAGGCTGGCGAGGGCCGCTCGCGGGCGGCTCAAAGGGCGGCCAATTACGCGGCCTGTGTTCCTCAATGGGCCGGAATGCTCGGGCTGGGGATTAGCTCCGCCCGGAGCTCGCTTTTGTCGGGCCGGCTGCTCCTGGGGCCGTGGCCCTGCAGGTAGGGGCGGCCCCGGGCTGCCCCCGACAGTGCCCACCCGCCGCATTGTGTGTGGTGCGCCCCTTTCTCGGGCCGGAGGGGTGTGGCCCCTTGTTCCAGAGCAGAGAAGCCGGAAATGCTTTTTGAGAAAGAGGGAGTTTCTGGGGTGCCTCAGTACAACCCCCCACCCCATGCCCAGCCCCCCCAGGTCCCCGAAGGCCCCAGAGGGCCTCCTGCGCCCTGGACACTCACCCCTGCAGCTCAAGGCCAGAGAGGGATGTTTTGCTGTTGTTGTTTGGTTTTTGAGGCCACACCTGGCGGTGCTCAGGGCTGACTTCTGGCTCTGCACTCAGGGGTCACTCCTGGTGGCTTGGGGGACCCCGTGCGGTGCCAGGGGTCGAGCCCAGGTGGACACATGTAAGGCCAGCGCCTCCCCGCTGTCCTGTGTCAGATTTTGACAGGAAGTGCTTGGAAGCAAAGAGGCGTGTCCCCTCTGAGGAGCCCCTGGGGGGTGCCGAGATGTAAGCTGAGGGTGGGAGAGGGTAGCTTCCATTCTTGGGGTCCCCTGGCCCCCCACCCGCTTCCTCGCTCCTCCTCAAGCCCCCAGCCAGGCATACTGCCTTTCCTTGACCTGGCTCCAGTGAGCGTGCTCAAAACCAACTCGGTCCCCAAATACTCAAACAGACGCTTCAGGTCCAGGGGAAAGTGAGCAGGAGGTGAGAGAGAGAACCCAGCACTGACACCCCCACTTCCCTACCGTGCACGTCTCACGCCTGGCTATGGTCAGTGGGCCAGAGCCCATGTTTTATCCAGGTGACTTAAGCACTATTACTGATATTTATTGTTATACATTTATTTATATTCACTATTGATATGTATACATTGTGTCAGTTTTTAGATTGACTTAAACACTTTATTATTTGTATTTGTTTCGCCACACCCAGTGATGCTCAGGGCAGACTCCTGGTTCTGCACTCAGGAATTCCTCCTAGTGGTGCTTGGACCGAACCCGGGTGGGCTGCGTGCCAGGGAGACCCCCTCCCCACAGACCGACTCTCGAGACCAGAGACCCCATGTCCCCTGGCACAGCAGTGTTTGTCAGTAGGAGCAGTCTGCCTCAGTTTCCCATGTGCACTGAGGTGTGACGTGGCCCCAGCTGGGAGTTAGTGGCCGGGATGGGTCCGTGGGGCAGGAAGGGGCGTGGCCGGAATGGGTGCAGACCCCCCCAGCTCTCCCTGGCGCCCCCTGGTGCTGCTGGAGGGGCTTGTCACCAGGACCTTAGGGGGGAGGCGTTGGGCCTCACGAGGGCCCGGGGGTCCTCACAGATCCCGACCCTCCGTGGGTGTAGACTTGGGCCCGGGCCGTGCTGGCCAGTCTGGGCAGCTGCCTGAGCACTCTGGGGGCCGAGAGCTGGCTTAGGGGACCCACTTCTGACCCTTGGGCCCAGATTGCCCCCACGCTTGCTAGGAGCTAGATGTGTGGGGGTCCCTCATAGAAGTAGGGGGTCTTGAACAGCCAAACTTAGCCAGGTGCGCGGGACCAGAGTGATAGTACCCGGGTTCAATCCCCGGCGTCCCATGGGGTCCCCAGCACCCCGCCAGGAAGTCAGTCCTGAGCACAGAGCCAGGGGCGACTCCTGAGCATCGCCGGGTGTGACCCGAAAGGCGTGTGCAGGAGGCCAGGTGGGGGTGAGTGGGGGCCGGGGGGGCCCCGGGGACACGGCGGGAGGAGTGGACCCCGTGGGGGTGCGGCGCGGCCATCGCAAACGTCTAAACGCAGCACGGAGTAACTGAATCGCAGTGCTTGAACGAAGCAATGTGGAGAGAAGAAATGAAGTGCGTGTGTTGGGGGGGTCCTTGTTCTCAGCCCGTGGGGCCCTGACTGGTGGGGCCGTGTCCATCTTGCTGACCCTGTGCCTTCTTCCAGCCCAAGCCGCCGCCGGGAGCCTGTGGGTGACCAGAGCCCCGCGCCTCGCAGCCTTGACGCGTAAGTGGCTGAATGCGGGGACACGCCGTTGGGGGCCACGCAGCCGAGAGGGTGGGCTGCAGGGGGGAGGCTGGGAGGGGCTGCAGGGGTGGGCTGCAGCGGTGGGCTGCAGTGGGGAGGCTGCATGGGGGAGTTTGCAGGGGTGGGCTGCAGGGGGGAGTTTGGAGGGGGGAGTTTGCAGGGGGGAGTTTGCAGGGGGGAGGCTGCAGGGGGAGGCGTGTGCTCTGAGGCGGGGGGGGGGGGTGTGCAGTCGCTGCGCATCCCGTACCTCTCACGGCCCTGGACGGAGCTTCCGCCCGCGCCCCCCGCCCCCCGCCCGGGCTGCGGGGACGGGCTCCACAAAGGGCTGGAGACACGCAGTCCTGGCCCCCGCCTCGCCGAGGGGCCCCCGCGCCCCAGTGACCTCTCACCCCCTTGAGATGTCTGGAAAACAGAGTGGGCAGCTTTTCTGTCTTCAAAGTTTCCGACGAAACCTCTTCAAGTCCTTCAGTGCGTGGGGCCGGGCCGGGGCACTGGGAACGGGCCGGGCCCTTTTGTATCGGCCTTGAAAGGCCAAAATATTTTTATATTGCTGTAGACAAAGACGGCTACTTCACCGGGGCCGTGGCCACGCCGGTGCTCGCTGCTGTCTGGGGGCTGCAAATAGGTTCTCAGGGGGCTGGGGGCCGGGCCGTCTGCCCCTACGCGGATCCCCCCGCCCCAGCCCGGGCTGTCTGTGTCCTTTGTGCCCAAGATCTGGGCCCCGTCCCTCCGTGGGGACTTAATGAGTCACAAAGGTCTCAGATACGGGAACGTTCTTTTCTCTGTGTGTGTAGGGGTGAGTGGGCGGGGGAGGGTACTGCTGTGGTGTCTGTCACCGTGTCCAAGGAGGTGGGTGCAAGGGTGGAGAAGGAAGGACAGAGGGCGGGTGGTAGCCTGAGGGGGCGTTGGGGGGAGTGTGAGGCTGGGTGACGGCTGGGTGGGTGGTTGGTACTGGGCGGGTGGTGGATGATCAGTACTGGGCGGGTGGTGGATGGTCAGTACTGGGTGGGTGGTGGATGGTCGGTACTGGGAGGGTGGGGGTGGGCGGGTGCGTGATGGACTAGGGGCGCATGGGGCAGGACGGACCAGGACACGGGCTGGGGGAGCCCAGTTGGGGGGGGCCGCGCGGGCCCGAGGGTGTAAGTCAGCAAGACGCCAGAGCCACGGGGCCGGGCCGCACCAAGTGACCCGCCGGGCCAGCGGGATCTGTGCCCGCAGGGCCGAGGGTCACGGTGCCAGCACAGCCTGCACAGGCGAGGCCCTGGGCCCGGCCCCAGCACTGCCCCGACGGAGAACAGGCTAGAGCAGAGGGAGGAGCACCGGGGAGGACGGGGAGGAGCTGAGGGGAGGGGACGGGTGTCTGGCCAGGGTCTGCAGAGGGGCTGCCGGGACCTGGGTGGGGGCGCGGGGGTGAGGCTTGTCCCAATTCTGGGCAGCACCCGGGAGGGGTAGAGCCAGGAGCGACTCTGGGCACAGCCGGGTGCAGCCCCAAAACAGGAAGGAGGAAAGGAGAGAGAGAGAGACAGAGACAGAGACAGACAGAGACAGAAAGACACAGAGAGACAGAGATAGACAGAGACGGACAGAGACAATGACAGAGACAGAGAGGGAAAGACAGAGAGACAGAGACAGAGAGAGACACATGCAGAGAGACAGACAGAGATAGAAAGACAGAGAGTGAGAGAGAGACAGAAGAGAGAGACAGAGAGAGACAGACAGGGAGACAGATAGAGAGACAGACACAGTGAGAGACATCGAGGGAGACAGAGACAGAGAGACAGATAGACAGAATGGGGAGAGAGATACAGAGAGACAGACAGAGACATAGAGATAGAGAGGCAGAGAGAGACACAGAGACAGAGACAGAGAGAGCGAGACAGAGAGACAGAGATAGAGACAGAGACAGACACACAGAGACAGAGAGGGAGAGACAGAAGGAGAGAGACAGAGACAGACAGAGACATAGAGACAGACAGATACAGAGAGACAGACAGAGACATAGAGACAGACAGACAGAGAGGCAGAGAGAGACACAGAGACAGAGAGACAGAGACAGAGAGAGCGAGACAGAGAGACAGACAGAGAGAGCGAGACAGAGAGACAGAGATAGAGAGAGACAGACAGAGACAGACGCAGAGACACAGAGGGAGAGACAGAGAGAAGGAGAGAGACAGAGACAGACAGACATAGAGATAGACAAATACAGAGAGACAGACAGAGAGACAGAGAGAGACAGACACAGACAGAGAGAGAGACAGGGAGAGAGACTGAGACAGAGAGAGACAGAGAGACAGACAGAGAGAGACAGACACAGTGAGAGACAGTGAGGGGGACAGACAGAGAGAGACAGACAGAGAACGGGGGAGAGATACAAAGAGACAGACAGAGACATAGAGACAGACAGATACAGAGAGACAGACAGACAGAGACACAGAGACAGAGAGACAGATACAGAGAGAGACAGAGAGAGAGCGAGACAGAGAGACAGAGAGATAGACAGAGAGACAGACAGACAAAGAGAGACAGAGACAGAGAGAGGGAGAGACAGAGAAGGAGAGAGACAGAGAAGGAGAGAGACAGAGAGACAGATGGAGGCAAAGAGAGACAGAGACACAGAGAGACAGAGACAGAGGGAGGAAAGTCCCCACACATCACAGCGGGTGGCTCGACAGGGTGCCTGTGCCCCCACCAGGGCTGGACAGCGTCTGGGCAGGTCCTTCTTGCAAACCGACTGGCGCACACAGGGGTTGCCCCAAGTGCAGGAAGGAGAAGGCGACGGACCCCCAGGCCCAGTGGCTCCTGCAAGGCACAGGGTGCGAGAGGGGAGAGCAGTGGTGGACAGGGCCAGGAGAGAGGCCGGGTCACGGGCGGAGGGAGGGAGCCGGCTCAAACACCGGAGAGGCTAGACTTGGGAGGGGGCCCCGCCCCCCCCCGGGCTAGGCAGGGCCACATCGGGGGCCGGGGACCCCAGAGAAGGGTGCTTGGGTCACCGGAGCCCCGCGAATGAAAGAGGAAAGGCGGGAATCAGAGCAGCAGGAGGGGCGGGAGGGTCCGGGCTGAGTGGGGGTCCGGCGGGTGGGGAGAGCAGCAGGTCACCAGGCCCGGGCGTGTCGGAGGGAAGGTTCCGTGAGGGCTGCTGTTAGCCCCGAGATTGATGAGATAATTCGCCCAGGTTTCCAGAGCCACGGAAAGTGGCGAGAATAAAAAAAGCAGCAGAAAGAGGTAAAGGAAAGATAAGAAACACACCCGGTGATAAATGGGTAGTTAAGAGGTTGTCTGAGCAGGGATTATAATTAGTTTACATACACACTCTTTAAATAGAAAAATGCATTACACCTTTCAGAGGGGGATGAAAAATAGAAATGCTGGGCCCTGACAGGGACACGTCCCGCAGCCCGTGATAAACTGTGTGCGGTGGGGGCCATAAATTAAAGGGTAAACACCCAAATGCAGGAACGAGAGATGGCAAATAAAAGGAACCGTGACCAGACAGGAAAGGAAGGGCGTGATGGGTGAATGAATGAACGAGGGGGTGAATGAGTGACGGGGAACGGGCACGGCTTCTCCTGGCGAGCCTGGCTGATGCATGAGGAGGGATGTCAGGGCGAGCGAGGCTGGCACAGGGCGCCACTGGGGGGCGGAGACTGCGCGGAGTCTTGTGAACGGATGCTCTGAGCGGGAATGAATGAATGAATGAATGAATGGAGGGATGAGGAGGTTGAACACGAAGGGCCCCCTGGCATCCGTCTCCGTGTGAGGGGGTGGGTGAGGAGGGGCGGGGAGGCTGAGGGAGCTGGGGGGGGGGCAGGCTGTGCAGGGGGGTCTGTCCCAAGGAGACTGGCCTCCTGGGTGCGCCACTGCACCCAGCTTTCAGCCTCAGTTTCCCTGCTGATGGCACGCCACCCTCAGCGCCAGCATGTCACTGCAGCTCTTGGCGGGCTCGGGCAGGGTAGGGCTGGGGGGCCCCGGAGGGCCCTGGCAGGGGTGCGGCCCCCACTCGGGGGTGCAGAGGGCAGCCCCCCGCCCCCAGGTGCTGGGGTGCTCCCACAAACCCGTTCCGGGCAGGCACTCGGGGGTCCTCAGGGTGGCCGCCCCCCGCCCTCTGGTCTTCTGGGGTTCTCTCCTTCGGTGGGCCGTGCCCCGGGAACTGGGCGGCCACGTGGGTCGCTCGTGCCCCTGTTGGGGCGGGCAGGATTTGTGCTGGGGTCTGGGCGCCCCCCAAACGCCATCCCCTTCTGTGCCCCCCTCCTTGGGGGGCTGCACCCCGATCTCCCGGCGCCCAGAGCAGGAGGAGCGAGCTCGGGGGTGTGGGTGGGCACTGGGAGACAGGGCAGGGGCAGGGCTGGGGGTGCCAGTGCGGGGGGGCGCGGGCACATCTGGCAGGCGGGGGGGGGCGGGGGCTCAGCGTGGGTCCAGCATCGCCGACGGCGCCTGGAAGATGACCGCCTCGCGTCCCGAGCGGGAGCCGCCTCCCACCCTTCCGTGCCTCCAGCACCACGTGTCTGGGCCACGTGAGCAGGCCCACGTGGTCCTGATGTGGTGCTGGGGCCCCAGGGTGCTGCCGCCTCCGGCCTCGTCTCCGCGTCAAGCCCGAAGAGAAGAGCTTCCCTGCCGGGGTGGGGGCGGGCGGGCGGGCGGGGGGCCGCTGGGAAGACGTGGACGGAGCGGGTAGAGCAGCCGAGAAAGGGCAGGGGCGGGTTGACAGGCCAGGAAGAAGCTTCTAGAACCTTCTAGCAAATTCAGGGGCGGGGCGGTCTAGGGCCCCCCGGGATGGAAGTGGGCCGGGGGGAGGTTCCTCGGGGGGCCGGGTGGGCAGGGACAGCTCCTCTGTCCTCCAGGGGAGCGGGGCCACGCCGGCCTGGACGCTGCCGTGGATGCGGGCAGAGGAGGGGTCCTGCGGCCAGGGCGTGGGGGGCACAGCGCAGGGACAGCAGCCGGGCTCGCTCCTCCTGCTCAGGGTCTCCCGGGCGCGTGTCCTCCTGCTTCCGACCCCCGCACAAATCCTCCGGAGGGCTGGACGCCCCTTGGACCTCAGCTCCCGGCGTGGGGCTCGGGCTGTCCGGGGCGTGACATGGTCCGGGAGCCGGAGCCCTCCTCCCCTGCCGGCTCCCCTCTCGCCAGTGCTGTCCTGGGGACAGACTCGTCTGCCCAGTGCTCTCGCACACAGGGTGCGGGATGCCCCCTGGCCACGCCTCTCCCCTCTGACTGAATTTTTTTTTGGGTCACACCCGGTGATGCACAGGGGTCACTCCTGGCTCTGCACTCAGGAATCACCCCTGGCGGTGCTCAGGGGACCATATGGGATGCTGGGAATCGAACCCGGGTCAGCTGCGTGCAAGGCAAACGCCCTACCCGCTGTGCTATCACTCTGACCCCCCCCACCCTCGAACGATCCCTCGATCCCTTCTGCCCAGAGGTGGCCCGTCCCTCTGGGGAGCGACCCCCGGGAGGGGTTGTGCTGGAGGGCGGAGGCCAGGGCGGTGTCCGGGAGAGTCGGGGCCTAGGAAGCGAGTGGGTGAGGAACTCGAGGGTCCGTGGTGAATGCAGAGACTCGCAGAGACCCGCTGGCCCTGGGGTTGGCCGGTCCTTGGCTGGGGGGCTCCTGGCTTCCCCCTGCCGCCGGGAGACGCCATGTCCTCTCCCCGGCGTTGCCTCGACGGCCAGTGGAGGCCGGACGTTTCCAGTGTGCGTGTAAACCGCTCTGTAGCTATTCTGAAGGGCCCGTGTGCCCGGCCCCTGGGCGGGCCCCGGGGGGGGAGTGGGCCTGTCTCTGGAGGGTTCGAGGGGCGGTTGAGGTGGTCTGCGCTGTGCGGGGGGGGGGTGTTGGCTTCAGGATTGTCTCCTCTGTGGGACCCGGGTCACTGCTGTGTCCAGGAAGAGGCCCAGGCCGCTGCCCGGCCCTGAGGAGCGGGGGGCGGGGTCAGTGGGTGCGGCCGGCAGGCTGGCGGCACCGAGCCTGGGCCGAGGTCTGGGGGTCGAGTCCTCCGCCCGGCCCCTCCCGGCTCTCCGTCGAGGCTCTGGGTGCTGCTCGGGGCGCTTCTGCAGGGGTGTCTGTCCTGGCTCAGGCGGGGGGCAGTGGGAGGGGCGCGGGGTGGCCGCTCCTTCCCTGCCCCCTCCGCCGCCCCTGGGGGCTAATCCCCCGTGGCCGAGATGGGCAGGCCGGGACTAAGCAAACTCTGCCCTCTCGACCCGGGCCTCGCGGGGCCCGTCTGTAGAATGGGTGCAGAGCGAGGTGCCGCTCAGGTGCCGGCCTGCGCTATGGCTGTGCCCTGGCGGCCTGGGGCCTGGCCTCCCCTCTCCGGTGCTCCCCCAAGCTGGTGGCCCGGATCCGTGGCTGATGAGTGGCTGGGGCGGGGGGAAGGGTCCCCCAAACACGCGGGGTCTGCGGCTTCGCAGACAGGCAGAGGGGCGGCGGGGGGGAGCCCCGGGAGAGGGGCTCCCGGCTGAGTCGGGAGGGGTGCGGAGGGCAAGGGAGCCGAGGGCTGCCCCTGCAGAGTGCCCACGGGGCGGGGCCGCGCCCTTCACCTGCGCCTCTCCCTCCGCCCCGCAGCGCCCGCCCGCCTCACCTTCCCCGGACAGGCCGCCCGACCCTCCACCGCTGGCCCTTCACGACGGACTGCGCGTCTCGCCCTCGGGGCCGACTCCTACCTCACAGGGCTGTTGTGAGGGCCGGGACGGGCTCAGGACCGGGGGGCACTTGGCTTCAATAAACGTGTTTTCTGCCTTACACCGTGGAGTGGGTGTGCTGCTCGTCTGGGGGCCAGCGGGGTCCGCCCCGGGCACAGCCCCTGCCCTGCTGGCCGCAGCCCCCGGCCGGCCCCAGCGGCCTCCTGCTGGCCCGTGGGCTCCGGGCGTGGCGTGGGGCCCACACGCCTTCACACGCCTTCACACGCCGCTGCCTGCGCCGGGCGGGCACAGCCCCCGGGAAGGCCGGCTGCCCCGCTGGGGCCACGTCCACGCACTGTCCCGGACCTGCCGCCCTGACCCCTCCCCATCCAGACAATGCCTCCTGCTTCCTGCTCCTCCCCCTCCTCCCTCCTCCCTCCTCCCTCCTCCCCTCTCCCCTTCTCCTCCTCCACCTCTTCCCTCCCCTCACCCCCTCCTGCTCCTCCTGTTCACTGTCTTCCTCTTCTTTGCCCCTTTCTCCCCCTCCTTCTCCTCTGCCCTCTGCCTTTCTCTTCGTCCTCCCTCCACTCTGACTCCTCCTCTCCCTCCTCCCTCCTCTCCCCTCCTCTCCGCCGTCCTTTCTTTTCCCTTTCCTCTTCCTCTTTCCCTACCTTCCTCCTCCCTCCTCCTCCTCCCTCTCCTCTGTCTCCTCCTCCCTCTTGGTCCTCCTCTCCCTCCTCCCTCTCCCCTGCCTCCTCCTCCCTCTTCGTCCTCCTCTCCCTCCTCCCTCTCCCCTGCCTCCTCCTCCCTCTTCGTCCTCCTCTTTCTCCTCCCTCCTCTCCCTCCTCCCCCTCCTCCTCCTCCCTCTCCTCTCCTCCCCCTCCTCTCCTCCCCCCTTCACAGAGATGTGTCCCTCGAGACGCAGATGGACCAGCTGTGAGTGTCCAGGGCCAAAGCAGCGCCATGACCAGTCTCCCGTCAAGGACAGTGGACCCCGTCCCCGCTGGACAAGAGGACAAGGACAGACACACGGCCCTGCGTGAGATGGGCGGGGCCTCCACCCGGGACCCCCGCCAACAAGAGGCCAGAAGCCCGGCCCCGCGTGTGGGGCGCACAGCAGTGTCCCGGGGTCAGCAGGAGGAGCGGCGTCCTGGCGCCCAGCATCCAGGCCCCGGCCCAGCTTCCGGCGCGGCTCCGGGACGTGCCCCGAGGACCCTCAGATAGGCTGCGGCCCCCGTGCTCTGGAACTGAGACCCCGATCCCACCAGCGTGAGCCCAGGTGTCCAGCACGCGGACCCCCGATGTCCTGAAGCCGGAGCCCCGGCCCCGCCGCCGCCGTGAACGCCGACGTCTGTGAGAGGCCGGGCCATCGCGGCCGCCGTGGCCCCCTGAAGTGGACGGCAGAGCTGGTGGCCAGACCAGGGCCAGGTCCCAGGGCCGCGCCGTGCCGCCCTCCGCGTCCGACTCTCGGCTGCTGAGTTGGCTGGACCCCGGGGCGTACCCCACCCAACTCGTCTCTGCAGGGGACTCCACCCCCACCCCGCCCCCCACACCCCGAGAAACTGCTCTGGCGCTGGGTCCGACCTGGCTTCCCGCTCCAGCCGCACTGGGCCGTCGAGGTGGGAGCTGCAGTGACCAGGGCCCTGGGGCCACCCGAAGGCCGGGGCCCGAACCGCACGCCGAGAGCATGGCCGTGTGCCCCCCGCTCCCTGGAAGAAGAGACTCCGAAGCAGCGGCAGAGGCAGAGAGGACCAGGGGACTGGACTCCGGGGGTCCTGGACACGCCCCCTCTGGACTCTGGACGGGACGGCTCGAGGAAGCCCACGTGGGTGTCCCGCCACGGGTGCGCCTGCCAGGAGGAGGAGAGCTGAGACTTCACACATGTGTGCAGGACACGCTCTGCGCCCCGGGCCTGGGGCTGGACACGGGCGGGAGGGGGCGCGTGTCGGACTGAGTCAGCTCGAGGCCAAGGGCAAGGACGGATGGGCCGCGGGACCCCCAGCCGGGCGATGAACTGTGTCAGCCCCTGCCCCGACCCCGCCAGCAACGGTGACGACCAGAACATTCTCCAAGGCCGCGGAGCACGAAGAAACGCCCGGAAAGCCGAGTGCACTGCGCCTGGTCCCAGCTCGGAGAGGGTTCCAGAAGCTTCCACTGCCCCTCCTGCCGGCAGCCCTTGCAGGTACCCAGGCCCACCGAGAGCCAGGCTGGGGGAGCAGGCCGGCGGGCGGGAGCCGGGGCTCAGGGCGGGGGGTCCCGGGGCGCGGCGAGGGGCCAGAACAGCTTTCTTCCCGCCTTCCCGCGCCCAGGTCAGCTCTGAGCCGGAGCCTCGCCCCGATGACGTCGCCCGTGTCCTGTGGCGGCCGGCGGGAGGCAGTGCTCCTAATGTGTCCCCTGTCCTTCTCAGGAGACACTTAGGACTCTACCCCCCGCCCCTGCACCCAGCATCACCAGGGCCTCCGCTCCCGGGACTCGCCCCGAGCAGCACACCTGGGAGGGGGGCCGGGGGGGCGGGGGCGGGCAGGGCGGGCAGCGCGGGGGAGGGGGAGGGGGAGGAGGGGGAGGAGGGGGAGGAAGAAGAGGGGGACTGAGGGAGGAAGGAGGAGGAGGAGGAGGAGGGAGAAGGAGGAGAAAGAGGAGGGAGGAAGAGGAGGGAGGAAGAGGAGGGAGGAAGAGGAGGGAGGAGGGAGGAGGGAGGAGGGAGGAAGAGGAGGAGGAGGGAGGAGGGAGGGGTGGCGGAGGAGGGAGGAGGGGGAGGCGAGGCGGAGAGGAGGTGTAGAGGAGGCAGAGAGGAGAGGAGGCGGGTGCCCAGCGGAGCCACTGGCCTGGAGCCTCTGCAGCTGCGCCAGGCTGCGGGGTGGGGGGCCGCCGGCGGAGTTCTATACCTGCACTTTCCAAAGCACTTTATGTCTGCGTGGTGCTGCCGAGAGCCTGTGTGGGGGCTCCCCGGACCCCTGTGTGTGTGCGGGGCTCCTCCCGGACCCCTGTGTGTGTGTGTGTGTGTGTGTGTGTGTGTGTGCGCGGGGCTCCTCCCGGACCCCTGTGTGTGTATGGGTGTGTGTGTGTGCGCGGGGCTCCTCCCGGACCCCTGTGTGTGTATGGGTGTGTGTGTGTGCGGGGCTCCTCCCGGACCCCTGTGTGTGTGTGTGTGTGTGTGTGTGCGGGGCTCCTCCCGGACCCCTGTGTGTGTGTGTGTGTGTGTGTGTGAGGGGCTCCTCCCGGACCCCTCTGTGTGTGTGTGTGTGTGTGTGTGTGTGTGAGGGGCTCCTCCCGGACCCCTCTGTGTGTGTGTGTGTGTGTGCGTGTGTGTGCATGTGTGTGCGTGTGTGCGTGGCTCCTCCTGGACGCTCTGTGTGTGTGTGTGCGTGTGTGTGTGTGTGTGTCGAGGGGGCTCCTCCTGGACCCTCTTTGTGTGTGTGTGCGTGTGTGTGCATGTGTGTGCGTGGCTCCTCCTGGACCCTCTGTGTGTGTGTGTGTGCGTGTGTGTGTGTGTGGGGGGCTCCTCCCGGACCCCCTGTGTGTGTTTGTGTGTGGGGGGGGCTCCTCCCGGACCCCCTGTGTGTGTGTTTGTGTGTGGGGGGCTCCTCCCGGACCCCCTGTGTGTGTGTTTGTGTGTGGGGGGGCTCCTCCCGGACCCCCTGTGTGTGTTTTTGTGTGTGGGGGGGCTCCTCCCGGACCCCCTGTGTGTGGGGGGCTCCTCCCGGACGCCAGGGCCAGACGGAGCAGGCCGAAGCCCCATCTGGACAGAGGGCTGGGGGTCTCTGGCGGCAGGCTGGTGGGGAGCTGCCTGTGCACAGCTGACCCGGGCCCAGTCCCTGCCACCCCAGATGGTCCCCTGAGCCCACCAGGAGCGACCCCTCAGTGCAGCGCCAGGATCAGCCCTGGGCACTGCTGGGGGCCCCAGAATAGCAGGAAAGAGGGAGACCCCCAGGGGACCTCAGCTCACGGCCCCCTCCAGCCCTGTGTCTTCCGGGGCCTGGACCGCACAGCCCCTCCCCTGCACGCACCTGGTGCTGCCTGCCCTGTTGGAGCAAGAGTGAGGGCTGTGTGCTGAGTGCTGTGTGCTGAGGCTGTGTGCTGAGTGCTGAGTACTGAGTGCTGTGGGCTGAGTACTGAGTACTGAGTGCTGTGGGCTGAGTACTGAGTGCTGTGGGCTGAGTGCTGAGGCTGTGTGCTGAGTGCTGAGTACTGAGTGCTGTGGGCTGAGTACTGAGTGCTGTGGGCTGAGTGCTAAGTACTGAGTGCTGTGGGCTGAGTGCTGTGTGCTGAGTGCTGTGTGCTGAGTACTGAGTGCTGTGGGCTGAGTGCTGAGTACTGAGTGCTGTGGGCTGAGTGCTGTGTGCTGAGTGCTGCATACTCAGTGTTCTGTGCTCTGTGTGTGCTGTGTTTGCTGTGTGTTGTATACTGTGCGTTGTGTGCTGTATATGTTGTGTACACTGTGTGTGCTATATATGTGCTGTGTGTACTCTGTTGTGTGGGTTGTGTGCTGTATGTGCTGTGTGATGTGTGTGAAATGTGTGTTCTGTATGTGTTGTGTGCTTGTGTGTTGTGTGTGCTGTGTGTTGTGTACTATGTGTACTGTGTGTACTGTGTGCTGTGTGTATTGTGTGCTGGGTGTGGTGTATTGTATATACTGTGTGTGCTGTGCATATTGGGTATGCTGTGTATGTGTTGTGTGTGCTGTGTGTTGTGTGCTGTATGCTGTGTGTATTGTAAGGTATGTGTTGTATGCTGTGTGTTTTGTGATGTGTGCTGTATGTGTTGTATGCTGTGTGTGGTGTGTGGTGTGTACTGTGTGTTGTATGCTGTGTGTGTTGCATGCTGTGTGTTGTGTGTTCTGTGTGTGCTGCGTGTACTGTGTGTTGTATGTGCTGTATGTGTGCTATGTGCTGTGTGTGCTGTGTGTTATGTGCTGTGTGTGTGCTGGGTGCTGGGTGTTGGTGTGTGCTGTGTGTGCTGGGTGTGTGTTGTGTGTGCTGTGTGTTGTGTGCTGGGTGTGTGCTGTGTGCTGTGTGTGTGTTGTGTGTGCCATGTGCTGTGTGCTGTGTGTGCTGTGCTGTGTGTGTGCTGTGTGTGTGTGTTGTGTGTGCCGTGTGTTGTGTGCTGTGTGTGCTGTGTGTGGTGTGTGCTGTGTGTGTGTTGTGTGTGCCTTGTGTTGTGTGTGGTGTGTGGTGTGTGCTGTGTGTGTTGTGTGCTGTGTGTGCTGTGCTGTGTGCTGTGTGTGGTGTGTGTGCTGTGTGTGTGTTGTGTGTGCCTTGTGTTGTGTGTGGTGTGTGGTGTGTGCTGTGTGTGCTGTGTGTGCTGTGTGTTGTGTGCTGTGTGTGCCGTGTGTTGTGTGCTGTGTGCTGTGTGTGACGTGTGTTGTGTGCTGTGTGCTGTGTGTGCTGTGTGTGTGGGGAGGCGGGTGGAGAGAGACTGGCCTGCCCATGTCCCGGGGGTCCTGCTCTCCCCTGGGCCCCCCCGCCCGCCCCCACGGGGCTTTGACCTTCGCTGTCCAGCCGAGCCTGAGCCTCAGCCCCCCAGCTGCCCGGCTCTGCAGGGGGCTCCTGCCCGGCCCCTCCTGCCCGCCCCGCTGGGGGGCTCGGCCCCATTGCCGAGAGGCGTGGCCAGGCCGGGCCCTCGCGCCACCTGTCCGGCCTCCCCGAGCCAGGACTGGACGGACGGACGGTCCCCGCAGCCTCGCCCCGCCCTCCAGGTCAGTGTCGCGCTCGGGGACGGGGACTTGGTCGCGGGCAGGCGGGTGAGGGACAGTGCGGGCGGGTGAGGGGACAGTGAGGGGACAGTGAGGGGACAGAGCAGGTGGGGGAGGGGACAGTGAGGGGACAGTGAGGGGACAGTGAGGGGACAGTGAGGGGACAGTGCAGGTGGGGAGGGGACAGTGAGGGGACAGTGCGGGCGGGTGAGGGGGCAGTGAGGGGACAGTGCAGGGACAGTGTGGGGACAGTGAGGGGCAGTGCGGGCGGGGGAGGGGACAGTGAGGGGACAGTGAGGGGACAGTGCGGGCGGGGGGGACAGTGAGGGGCAGTGAGGGGACAGTGAGGGGACAGTGAGGGGACAGTGCGGGTGGGTGAGGGGGCAGTGAGGGGACAGTGCGGGGACAGTGCGGGCGGGTGAGGGGGCAGTGCGGGGACAGTGTGGGGACAGTGAGGGGACAGTGCAGGTGGGGAGGGGACAGTGAGGGGACAGTGAGGGGACAGTGAGGGGACAGTGCGGGTGGGTGAGGGGACAGTGCGGGGACAGTGTGGGGACAGTGAGGGGACAGTGAGGGGACTGTGCGGGCGGGGGAGGGGACAGTGAGTGGCAGTGAGGGGACAGTGAGGGGACAGTGCAGGTGGGGGAGGGGACAGTGAGGGGACAGTGCGGGGACACTGAGGGGACAGTGAGGGGACAGTGCGGGGACAGTGCGGGGACAGTGAGGGGCAGTGAGGGGACAGTGAGGGGACAGTGCGGGTGGGTGAGGGGGCAGTGAGGGGACAGTGCGGGGACAGTGCGGGCGGGTGAGGGGGCAGTGAGGGGACAGTGCGAGGACAGTGCGGGGACAGTGAGGGGACAGTGCGGGCGGGTGAGGGGGCAGTGAGGGGACAGTGCGGGGACAGTGTGGGGACAGTGAGGGGCAGTGCAGGCGGGGGAGGGGACAGTGAGGGGACAGTGCGGGGACAGTGCGGGCGGGTGAGGGGGCAGTGGGGGGACAGTGCGGGGACAGTGTGGGGACAGTGAGGGGCAGTGTGGGCGGGTGAAGGGGCAGTGCGGCCAGTGAGGGGACAGTGAGGGACAGTGCGGGCGGGTGAGGGGGCAGTGAGGGGACAGTGCGGGGACAGTGAGGGGACAGTGAGGGGCAGTGCGGGCGGGTGAGGGGGCAGTGCGGGGACAGTGAGGGGACAGTGAGGGGCAGTGTGGGGACAGTGAGGGGCAGTGTGGGGACAGTGAGGGAACAGTGAGGGGCAGTGCGGGCGGGTGAGGGGGCAGTGCGGGGACAGTGAGGGGACAGTGAGGGAACAGTGCGGGCGGGTGAGGGGGCAGTGAGGGGACAGTGCGGGGACAGTGAGGGGATAGTGAGGGGGCAGTGAGGGGACAGTGCGGGGACAGTGAGGGGACAGTGAGGGGCAGTGCGGGCGGGTGAGGGGGCAGTGCGGCCAGTGAGGGGACAGTGAGGGGCAGTGCGGGCGGGTGAGGGGGCAGTGCGGGGACAGTGAGGGGACAGTGAGGGACAGTGCGGGCGGGGGACACTCCGGTCCGGCCCTCACTGAGGTGCTGGCCGTGGTTTGTGGGGGGCGACGGTGCCGGACTCGGCCCTGAGCCAGCGGGGAGCGCGGGGGCGAGGGCTGGTCCCCCGGGCCCCCCGGCCAGCCCGTCCCCCCGCCTGGCCTCTGCCATCGGCCCCCGCCACCGCCACGCCCCCTCCTGGCGCCAGGGCCTTGTACATGGCAGGCTTTCAGTCCGTGTTCGCGCCGCCACTGAAGGCCTGCCGTGTGCCAGGCCCTCTGCCAGGCAGCCAGGGATGGACGCTGCTCTCGGGGCGCCGCCTCGGGCGCCCGCCGGCGGATGGCAGAGCCCGGGCCAGGGGCTCGGAGGGTCGGGCGCACTGCTCCGGGGCAGAGCGGGGACGGGCGGGTCACCCCTGAGGTCAGCACTCAGCTCACGCATGGTCCCCCAGGCTCCCGCTCACCCACGGGACACTCACCCCTGGACGCATGTGGCACTCAGAGCTGCACCCACTCAGGTGACACTCAGATCCCTGTATAGATGTGACACTCAGTGCTCCCCACTCACCCATGTGACACTCACATTCCTGTATACATGTGACACTGGAGCCTCCCCCATTCACACGACACTCAGATCCCTGTAAACATGTCATACTCATACATGAGACATTAGATCCCTATATACATGTGACACTAAGAGTTCCTGCTCACCCATGTGACACTCAGAGCTCCCTACTCACCCATGTGACACACAGATCACTGTACACCTGTGAAACTCAGAGCTACCCCCACTCATGTGCACTCAGATCATGAACACATGTGACACTCAGAGCTCCCCGCGCACCTATGTGACACTCAGATCATTGTACATATATGATACTCAGAGCTCCCTGCATAACGTTACATGACACTCAGATCCCTGTTCCTATGTGACACTCAGAGCTCCCCACACACTCACGTGACACTCAGATCCCAGCATGCAGGTGACACTCAGAGTTCATCGCTCACCCATGTGACACTCAGATCCCCGTACACATGTGAGACCCAGACTTCCAAGCTCTCTGATGTGACACTCAGAGCCCTGTATGCATGTGACACTGAGAGCTCCCCACTCACCCATATGACCCAGATTCCTGTACACATGTGACGCTCAGAGCTCCGTGCATACCCACATGACACTCAGATCCCTCTACATATGTGACACTCAGTGTTCCATGCTCACCACGTAACACCTAGATCTCTCTACACATGAGACACTCAGAGCTCCCCCACATACATGACACTCAAATTCTTGTAAACATGTGACACTGAGAGCTACCTGCTCACATATGTGACACTCAGATGCCTATACACATGTGATACGCAAGCTCCACTCGTACACATGGGACACTCATAGTTCCCCGTGCACCCATGCGATACTGAGGTCCCCGTACACAAGTGACACTAGAGCTCCCAAACTCTGGTGACACTCAGATCCCTGTACCTACACACATTTGACACTCAGAACTGCCACACTCACATGCCACTCAGATCCCTGTACACAAGGGACACTCAGAATTCCCTGCGCACCCAGGTGACACTCAATCCCTGTGCATTGTGACTCTCAGAGCCCCAGCTCACCCCTGGGACACTCTACATATGTGGCAATCAGGGTACCCTACTCACATAGGTGACATTCAGATCCCCGTGCACATGTGACACTCAGAGCTACCCTACTCATACGTGTGACACTCAGATTCCTGTACACATGTGACACTCAGAGCTCCACACTCACCCACGTGACACTAGATCCCTATATACAAGTGACACTAAGGGTTCCCCACTCACCCATGTGACACTCAGATCCCTGTATGCATATGACACTCTGAGCTCCCTGTGTACCCACGTGACACTCAGATCCCTGTACACATGTTACACTCAGAGCTCCCTGCTCACCCATGTGACACTCAGATCCCTGTATGCATATGACACTCTGAGCTCCCTGTGTACTCACGTGACACTCAGATCCCTGTACACATGTTACACTCAGAGCTCCCTGCTCACCCATGTGACACTCATCCCTCTACACATGTGACTCTCAGAGCATCCCACTCACTCCTGTGACACTCAGATCCCTGTACACCTGTGACATACAGCTCCCTGCTCACACACGTGCCACTCAGATCATTGTACACATGTGACACTCAGAGTGCCCCACATACCAATGTGACACTCAGATCGCTATACACATGTGACTCTCAGAGCTCCCTGCTCAGTCACGTGACTCTCAGTTCCCTGTACACATGTGACACTCACAGCTCCCCCCACCCATGTGACATTCAGATGCCCATATACATGGGACACTTAGAGCTCCCCACTCACACACGTGACACTCAGATCCCTGTACACATGTGACACCCAGAGCACCTCGCTCATCCACGTGACACTCAGATCATTGTACACATGTGACACTGAGAGCTCCCCGCTCACTCATGTGACACTCAGATCTCTGTACACATGTAACACTTAGAGCTCCCCGTGTACCCTTGTTGCACTCAGATCTCTTTATATATGGGACACTCAGGGTTCCCTGCTCACCCATGTGACACTCAGATCCCTGTACACCTGTGACACTCAGAGCTCCCCGCTCACCCATGTGACACTCCAATCCCTGTACACCTGTGACACTCAGAGCTCCCCGCTCACCCATGTGACACTCCAATCCTTGTACACCTGTGACACTCAGGGTTCCCAGCTCACCCATGTGACCCTCAGATCCCTGTACACCTGTGACACTCAGAGCTCCCCGCTCACCCATGTGACACTCCAATCCCTGTACACCTGTGACACTCAGGGTTCCCAGCTCACCCATGTGACCCTCAGGTCCCTGTACACACGTGACACTCTGTGCTCCCCACTCACTCATGTTACGCTTCGATCCCTGTACACACGTCACACTCAGCGCACTCCGCACCCATGTGACATTCAGGTCCTTGTACACATGTGACACTCAGTGCTTCCCACACTCATGTAACAATCAGGTCCCTGTACACATGTGACACTCAGAGCACCTCGCTTACCCATATGACACTCTGATCCCTGTACACATGTGGCACTAAGAGAGGCCCACTCACCCATGTGACACTCTGATCCCTGTACATTTGTGCCATTCAGTGCTCCCCATTCACTCATGTGAAACTCTGATCCCCGTACACATGTGACACAGCACCTAGCTCACTCATGTGACACTCAAATCCCTGTACACATGTGACACTCGGAACTCCCCCCTCACCCATGTGACACTGAGATCCCTGTATACATGTGCCACTCAGTGCTCCCTGCTCACTCATGTGACACTCAGATCCCTGTACACACATGACACTCAGAGCTTCCTGCTCACCCATGTGACTCTCAGATCCCTGTATGCATGTGACACTCACTGCTCTTCGCTCACTGATGTTACACTCAGGTTCCTGTACACATGTGACTCAACACTCAGTGCTCCCCACTCACTCATGTTACACTAGGTCCCTATAGACTAGTGACACTCAGAGCTCCCTGCTCACCCAAGTGACACTCAGGTCCCTGTACACAAGTGACACTCAGAGCTCCCCGCTCACCCAAGTGACACTCAGGTCCCTGTACACAAGTAACACTCAGTGCTTCCCGCTCACTCATGTGACACCCAGATCTCTGTACACAAGTGACACTCAGAGCTCCCTGTGCACCCATGTGACACTCAGGTCCCTGTACACATGTGACACTCTGTGCTCCCCACTCACTCATGTTACGCTTAGATCCCTGTACACACGTCACACTCAGCGCACTCCGCACCCATGTGACATTCAGGTCCTTGTACACATGTGACACTCAGAGAGCTCACTCTTCACCCATGTGACACTCAGGTCCCTGTACACATGTGACATTCAGAGCTCCCTTCACACCCATGTGACACTCAGATCTCTCTGCACATCTGACACTCAGTACTCCCTGTGCAGCCATGAGACACTCAGGTCCCTGTACACAAGTGACACTCAGAACTCCCTGCTCACCCAAGTGACACTCAGGTCCCTGTACACAAGTAACACTCAGTGCTCCCTGCTCACCCATGTGACACTCAGGTCCCTGTACACAAGTGACACTCAGAGCTCCCCGCTCACTCATGTGACACTCAGATCTCTGTACACAAGTGACACTCAGAGCTCCTTTTGCCCCCATGTGACACTCAGATCCCTCTGTACGTGTGACTCCGAGAGCTCCCCTACTCACTCAACATTCAGGTCCCTTTCACATGTGACACTCGGTGCTCCCCGCTCACACATGTTGCACTCAGATCCCTGTACACATGTGACACTCAGAGCTCCCACTCACTCATGTGCCCATGTACAGAAGTGTCACTCAGCTCCCTGGGCACCCATGTGACTCTCAGATCCCTGTATATATGTGACACTCAGTGCTCCCCCACTCACGTGATACTCAGATCCCTGTAAAAGTGGGACACCCAGTGCTCCCTGCCACCTAGTGACACACAGGTCCCTGTACATAGTGACACTCAAGCTCCCCGCTGCCCTATGTGACACTCAGATTCCTGTACACCTGTGACACTCACTGCTCCTTGCTCACTCATATTACACTCAGGTCCCTGCACACATGTGACACTCAAGCTCTCTGCTTCCCTATGGACACTCAGATCCTTGTACATATGTGCCATTCAGTAGTTCCCACTCACTCATGTGACCCTGTACACAAGTGACACTCAGAGCTCCCTTCGCACCCATGTGACACTCAGGTCCCTGTGAACATGTGACACTCAGTGCTCACTGCTCACTCATGTTACATTCAAACCCCTGTATACATGTGACACTCAGAACTCTGTTCGCACCCATGTGACACTCAGATCCCTGTGAACATGTGATAATTAGAGCTACCTGCTCCCCTATGTCACATCAGATACCTGTACACATGTGACACTCAGTGCTCCTTGTGCACCCATGTGACATTCAGATCCCTGTACATAAATGGCACTCAGTGCTCCCTGCGCACCCATGAGACACTCAGATCCTTGTACACATGTGACACTCAGTGCTCCCTACACACCCATGTGGCACTCAGATCCTTGTACACATGTGACACTCACTGGTCCCCACTCACCGTTGTTGCACTCAGGTCCCTGTTCACATGTGACACTCAGAGCTCCCTGTGCATCTGTGTGACACTCATATCCCTGTACACATCTGACACTCAGAGCTCTCTACACACCCACGTGACACTCAGATCCCTGTACACATGTGACACTTAGAGCTCCCTGCTCCCCTATGTGACACTCAGATACCTGTACACATGTGACAGTGCTCCCCACTCACTCATGTTACACTTATATCCCTGTACACATATGACACTTAGACTCCCTGTGCACCCATGTGACACTCAGGTCCCTGTACACATGTGACACTCAGAATTCCCCACTCCCCTATGTGACACTCAGATACCTGTACACATGTTACACTCAGAACTCTCTGCTCCCCTGTGGCACACAGACACCTGTACACATGTGACACTTTCTACTTCCTGCTCACTCATAAGACACTCAGGTCCCTGTACACATGTGACGCTCAGAGCTCTCCACTCTCTTATGTGACACTCAGATACCTGTACACACGTGATACTCAGTGTTCCCCACTCACTCATGTTACACTTGGATCCTTATACGCATGTCAACTCAGAGCTCTCTTCGCACCCATGTGACATTCAGATCCTTGTACACATGTGACACTCAGAGCTCTGTGCTCTCCTATGTGACACTCAGATCCCTGTATACATGTGACACTCTGTGCTCCCCACTCACTCATGTTACACTTAGATCCCTGTACACATGTCACACTCAGAGTGCCCTCCACACCCATATGAACATGTGACACTCAGTGCTCACTGCTCACTCATGTTACATTCAAACCCCTGTATACATGTGACACTCAGAACTCTGTTCGCACCCATGTGACACTCAGATCCCTGTGAACATGTGATAATTATGACATTCAGATCCTTGTACACATGGGGCACTCAGAGCTCTCCACTCTCCTATGTGATACTCAGATACCTGTGCACACGTGACACTCAGTGCTCTTCACTCACTCATGTTATACTTAGATCCTTGTACACATGTGACACTCAGTGCTCCCCACTCACTCATATTACACTTATATCCCTGTACACATGTGACACTCAGATTCCCTGTGCATCCATGTAACACTCAGATCCCTGTACACGTGTAACACTCAGATATCTGTACACATGTGAAACTCGAGCTCCCTTTGCATCCATGTCATACTCAGATCCCTGCACATATGTGACACTCAGATCCCTGTGAACATGTGATAATTAGAGCTACCTGCTCCCCTATGTGACACTCAGATCCCTGTACACATGTGACTCTCAGTGCTCCTCGTGCACCCATATGACACTCAGATCCCTGTACACATGTGACACTTAAGCTCCCCATTCCCCTATGTGATGCTCAGATCCCTGCACACATGTGAACACTCACTGCTCCCCACTCACTCATGTTACACTCAGGTCCCTGTACACATGTGACACTCACAGCTCCCGCTCACTCATGTTACACTCAGGTCCCTGTACACATGACACTCAGAGCTCTTGGGCACCCATGTGATACTTAGATCCCTGTACACATGTGACACTCGAAGCTCTCCGCTCCCCTATATGACACTCATATCCCTATACACATGTGACACTCAGTGCTCTGTGCTCACTCATGTTACACTAGGATCCTGTACACACGTGACACTCAAGCTATCTGCTCCTCTATGTGACAGTTCAGGTCCATGTACACATGTGCCACTCAGTGGTCCCCACTCACTCACATGACACTCAGATCCCTGTACACAAGTGACACTCAGAGCTCACTCTTCACCCACGTGACACTCAGGTCCCTGTACACATGTGACACTCTGTGTTCCCCACTCACTCATGTTACGCTTAGATCCCTGTACACACGTCACACTCAGAGCGCACTCCGCACCCATGTGACATTCAGGTCCTTGTACATAAGTGACACTCAGTGCTCCCCCCACTTATGTAACAATCAGATCCCTGTACACATGTGACACTCAGAGCTCACTCTTCACCCACGTGACACTCAGGTCCCTGTACACATGTGACATTCAGAGCTCCCTTTGCACCCATGTGACACTCAGATCTCTCTGCACATCTGACACTCAGAGCTCCCTGTGCAGCCATGAGACACTCAGGTCCTTGTACACATGTGGCACAGTGCTCCCTGTGCACCCATGTGACACTCAGATCCCTGTACACATGTGACACTCTGTGCTCCCCACTCACTCATGTTATGCTTAGATCCCTGTACACACGTCACACTCAGCGCACTCCGCAGCCATGTGACATTCAGGTCCTTGTACACATGTGACACTCAGTGCTCCCCCCACTCATGTAACACTCAGATCCCTGTACACATGTGACACTCAGAGCTCACTCTTCACCCATGTGACACTCAGATCCCTGTACACATGTGACACTCAGACTCCCTGTACACATGTGACACTCAGTGCTCCCCACTCACTCATCTTATAACTTAATCCCTGTACACATGTGACACTCAGAGCTCACTCTTCACCCACGTGACACTCTGATCCCTGTACACATGTGACACTCAGAGCTCCCCCCTCTCTCTTGACCGTCAAATCCCTGTACACATACACATGTCACATTCAGATATATCCCACTCACGTGACACTCAGATCCTTCTTACCCAAGTGACACTCAGAGCTCCCTGATCACCCATGTGACACTCAGATCCCTGTACACATGTGACATAGGGTACCTTTGGTCCTAAATCCCTCTCTCTGGAACACACAGCCCCTGCCATGACCAGGTGACCTTAGTGCCTCCTCCTCACGTGACTCCCACCCCCTGCAGACCCCTGGGGCATTTGTCTCAGAGTGATGCTCTTTCCAGCCCCCACCCTGCCACACACCTGCGGCACTCAGTCCCCCCTCCTGGCCCGTGTCCGACTGCCCATACTGCATCCCCATGTCACCTGTCACCCCAGGGTCACCTGGCTCTCGTATCCCTCAGCCCATACTGCATCCCCATGTCCCCTGTCACCCCAGGGTCACCTGGCTCTGTATCCCTCAGCCCAGACTGTCCCGTCTCATCTGTCACCCCCAGTGTCAACTGGCTCTGTGTCCCTCAGCCCAGACTGCATCCCGTGTCCCTGTCATCCCGTGTCACCTGGGTCCCGTGTGCGTCTGAGGCTTTGCCGTCCTGAGTCACGTCCTGAGAGTCCGCGGTGTTCGCCCGCCTCCGTCCTGTGTCCCGGCAGGGTGGGCCGGCTTCTGCAGCTCTGGTCCGTCCCTGCAGGGAGAGCCGTGGACCGAGTGCCCGTCCCTCCCCACCTGCCCCTGCCACCCCGTCCCCGCACCCCTGCTCCTCGTGCTCTGCTGGGCCACCCCTGCTTCTCTCCTCTGCCCCGACGCGGCCAGTGAGGCAGGAGGGCGGGGGGGGGCTGCGTCCCAGTGCCCGGGGTGGGGGGCGCTGCTGCCCGCCTGCTGTCGCTTGGCTGTGCCCTGCGCTCCGGGAGGAGGGTCATGGCCCCCAGTCCACAGGGAGGGGGGTGAGAATGGCTTCATACAGGAGCTGGTACCCCCTATCCTGCTCCTATACGGTGCCCTTCCTCATCCCCCTCACCCGCGCAGCCCTGGGCCTCCTCTGCACCCCTGGCTGCGTGGGGCACCCGCTTCCCCGCGGCCCCGCACCCCGCGCCCCGCTTCCGCCCGTGCCTCTGCTCCAGCGCCAGCACCCCCGGCCTCCCTGCCCTGGCCTCCCTGCCCCGTCTCTTGGCCTCCCTGCCCCAGCCTCCCTGCCTCCCCGCCCCGTCTCCCTGCCCCAGCCCCTTGCTCCCTCCCTCTTCCAGGCCTCCTGGCCCCCCTGCCCTCAGCCCCCCAACCACCCAGCTCCCCACCCCCTTGCCCCCAGCTCCCCTAATCTCCAGTCCCCCTGCGCCCCCAGCCTCCTTGTCCCCCAGCCCCCTGACCCTGAGCCCGCCTGCCCCAGAGCCCCCTGCCTCCATGCCCCCCAGACAGCCAGGAGCAGACAGGCCAGGGCAGACGCTGGCTCCCCTGGCCTCAAGGTGCCCCCCTGCCACCGAGGAGGGTCTCCTCAAGGGGTCTCTGCCTCCCCCCAGGACTCTGTAATGACCAGGAGGCTGAGGCCCCTCACAGGCGGCTGCTTACTCGCTCCTTCACCCTATCCCACACCCTGGCCGCCCCCCCCCGAAAGGTATCAGTGAGGGACCCCCACTTCCTCCCCGAGCAGCCCCAGGATGCAACATGCCCACTGGGCTCCCCCGCCCAGGGGAAGGGGAGGGTGCCGTGACTCAGGTGCACGGGGGTCTGGGGAAGCTACTCACTGTGATTTGTGGGTGCTCCTTTGGGGGTCCCAGCACCCCCTGGCTCCCTCCTTGCCGCAACCTTTTGTGTCTCCCTCCCAGGGCCACAGAGTCTGCAGGATCAGGAAGAGGTTGGAGCGCCGGGGCCTCCCGAGAGCTGGGCCCCGCGGGGCTCCTGCTCGAGCCGCGGTGGGCACGGGCGGGCTCTGGGCAGCGGCTGGCCGGCACGAGGCTCAGGCCCGTGGGACGCGGACAGGAAATGAGGCTCCTGTGTCCGGGCACCTGCCGCCTCCCTCGCTGCTTCTGGGGACGCCCAGGGCCCCGAGGCTGGCCCCTGGGGTGAAAGGTTGAGGATGGAGGCTGGCCAGTTCCCTCAGGTGCCCCTCCCGTCCCCTCAGCAGGCTCATGCCACCACCAGCTGGGGGCCCTGTTCCGGAGACGGCTTCAGCTCTGTGGCCCTGATGCGGGCCACCACCAGGTCCAGCCAGCCCTGGACACTGACCGTGTGCTTGTCCCTTTCAGGAGCAGTGGGCTTGCCGCCGACCTTCGCACCGGGTGTCCAGGCACATGGGGACCCCCTGACCCGGGACCTGATGTGTCTTTCCCCGCTGGACTGGGCTGGACGCTGCAGCTGGGGCCAAGTGTGTGGGGCTTGCTCTGAGGGACACAGGGAGGTCAAGGTACCACTGTCTTCACAGGAGGACACAGCTGTGTGTGTGTGCATGCATGTATGTGTGCATATGTGTATGTATGCACGCATGCATGTATGTTTGTGTGTTCATGTGTGTGTACATGTGTTGTGCATGTGTGTTATGTGTGCGCACGTGTTTGAGCATGTGTGCAGATGTGTTTGTCCATGTGTGTCATGCCTGTGTGATTGTCCGTATATGTGTGCGTAAGTACATTTGAGCATATGTGCGAGCAGGTGTGTGTGCACGTGCGCTTGTGCATGTGTGTGCATGCACCTGCATTTGAGCATGTGTCACGCACATGTGTTTGAGCATATGTGTGTCACGCATGTGTGTTTGAGTATATGTGTGGGTGTCTGTGTTCACGTGTGCTTGGGCATATGTGTGTGTGTTCGTGCACGTGGTCACGTGTGTGAGCATCTTAGTGGGTGTCTGAACTGCTGGGGGCCCAGCAGGGCTGTGGTGGTGATGAGGGGACCCCAGTGGGATGGCCACAGGCCAAGATCTGCTCACTGGTCAGACTCAGGGTGTCCCTGGGCCCCGCATGCTGGTCTTGAACTCTCAGGCTCCTGGCGGTGGCCCTGGGATGAGGGGAAACAGGTTGGGGGGTCTGCGCAGCCAGTCAGCAGACAGCCGAGTGGGCAGGAGCCGAGGCCGCCGAGGGCCCCCGACCTGTGACCTGGGGACCCTGACCATGGTCTCCCGGGGCTGCTGTCGGGGGTACAGGCCCCCAGGGGACCAGAGGGGTGGGGGTGGGGAGGATGCAGGGCAGGGGGGGTGGGCACTCTGACCCCGGGGCGTGCGGGTGGTGGAGGGGGCAGTCGGCTCCCCAGGGAGCACTGTGGTCCCGGCTGGGGGCTGGGAGCTCAGGGTGGGGGGCCTGGGAGGTCAGGCTGGAGGCTGGGCCCTGATTTCTGGGGTCCCCCCCTGAACCCTTGGGAGGAGGATCTGCCAGTTCGACAACTATGGGGGACCCGTCCCCCCTCCCGGTTCCCTCCCCCCCGAACAAACCACAAACCAGAAGTGCTATTACTTTGCTTTATTTGGGGGCCAGGCACAAGCGGGGGTGGGGTCGGGGAGGGGGTCTCAGGCCGGTTCAGTCTCATCGGGAGTCCCCGGTGTCCGTGTCCAGAGCACAGTCCAGGTAAGCGCGGAGCTCAGGGACAGCTGAGACAGTGTCGGGGGGCGAACCGGGCTTGGGGGTGGGGGCTCGGGGGCGGGGTGGCGGGGGGCTCGCTTGCAGCGGGTGGGCGAGGGGGCGCGTGGGGGCGGGGCCCAGGGGAGCAGGAGCACCGGAGATGGAGGTAGAAGAAGTCCGCGGAGCACCTGAGGTCAGTGTCCCAGGATGCATGTGGTGACCACTCGTCACGAGGGGGCGGAGGTGGGGTCCACAGCGCGGGTCCCCTCTCTCGGCATCCGCTTGCTTTGCTTGGCCGCGCCACCGCCTCCACCGCTTCACCTGGCTGTGTCCCCGTGTCCCCGTGTCCCCGTGTCTCTGCTCCTCACTCTGGCCCTCTCGTGGGGCTCGCGCCAGCTGCGGGCTGGGACCCGGACCCAGAATTAAGAGCGGGATAGTGTGGCCCTGAGCTGGCTCTGGGCTCTGGTGGTAGGAAGCCCTTCGGCACCGAGATGCTGGTAGATGAGTTGAAGAAGTTGTCGCCCTTTGAGAGAGGGTCCCCTGGGGCCCCGGAGCGGCAGGCCCCGGGCGGGCAGGGTGGCGAGCACGAAGCGGGAGTAGCGAAGCGGGCGGAGGCGCGGGGAGGCAGGCGGGCGCGCTCAGCGGCCGGCGTGGTCAGCGTCCTCGGCCTCGGGCAGCTCGGGCAGCTCGGGCAGCTCGTCCAGCCGGGCGCGCAGGAGGCGCAGGAGGGCGGCGGCGGCCCGCCGGGGCGCGGGGAGGACGAGGAGGAGGTGGCCCCGCTGCACGTCGCCGGCTCCCCGCGCGTCCTGCGAGGTGTCTTGCAGGCCGTCGTGCAAGCCCGCCTGGCGGCAACGTTGCAGGGCGCCGTGCAGGGCCGCTCGCGAGACGCCTTCGTCGTCGTCCCCGGCGTGCAGCGCGGGGGGCAGGGCGCCGAGGAGGGGGTCCTCGGCGGGGGTCAGCCTGACCCCGAAGAGCTCGCAGAGGAGGAGCCAGAAGCCGGGGGTGAAGCGCAGCCCCCGGGCGGGCTGGGGCCGCAGCGCGCGGCGCTGCCAGGGCCCGGGGCCCAGCACCAGCTCGGCCAGCTCCTGGGCGGGCACCGTGTGGACGCCCACCAGCGGGGGCAGCCGCGCCAGCAGCCGGCCGATGGCCGCGGCGAGGCGGCGGCCGGTCAGCGGGTCGGCGTCCAGCAGGGAGCGCAGGGAGCGGCGGCGCGCCAGGGCGCCCGCGCGGGCCGCCTCCGCGGGCGTGGGCGCGGGGGGCAGCGCCCGCGGCCGGGGCCGGCGCAGCATCACCAGCAGGGCGGCCACGGCCAAGGCGTTCTTCCAGAACAGGAGGCCCCGGAAGAAGTGCAGGAGGACGGCGCGGATCTGGGCCACGCCGAAGTGGGTCAGGAAGTCGGCCAGGATCTGCTCGACCGGGATGCGGGCCAGGTACTCCTGCCGCGCGTCCCGGTCCCGCGGCTCGCCCCGGCGGCGCCGGCCCGGGGGCAGCGGGCGGCCGTCCTCGCCCTCGGGCCGCTCCATGACGTCGAAGTGGAAGCGGGAGAAGAAGCAGGCCCATTGCCCCGGGAGAAGTACGGTGAGCCTGTCATTATTCAGAGAGGCTAGATCCTCTGTGTTGAGAAGGATCATGATGGGCTCCTCGGTGTTCTCCAGGACGCGGTGCCACACCATGAAGGCGGCCCGGACGGGGAGGAGCCTCGCCTCCAGCGGGGAGTAGCGGCGCTCGAGCGGGGCCAGGTGGCGGGAGTAGAAGGCGCAGCACACGCGCTTGCCCGTCTGCTCGTCCACCTGGACGAGGGCGGCGTGCAGGGCCGCGCGCGTCACGCCCGTGTCCAAGTAGAAGGTGCGCTGGGGCCGGGGGTGGTGCAGCAGGGGCGCCTTGCGGAAGGCGCGCTTCAGGCCCTCGAAGGCCTCCTGCTCCTCGTCGCCCCAGCGGAAGGGCAGGTCGCTGAGCAGCTGGCGCACCATGGGCTCGGCCAGCCCCGCGAAGCGCTCCACGAAGTGGCGGTAGGGGAAGACGAACTGGATGAGGTGGCGCAGGGAGCGCTTGGAGCCCGGGATGGGGTAGCCGGTGACGGTGTTGACGATGCTCTTGTTGAGCCGCACGCCCTTGGGGTTGATGACGAAGCCCAGGAACTCCACGGTGTGGCGGTGGAACTGGGTGCGGTCCAGGGAGCAGTAGACGCGGTGCCGGCGGAGCCGCAGCAGGACCTGGCGCACGTGCTGGAAGTGCTCCTCCTGGCTCATGGAGTAGACGAGCACGTCCCGGCCGTAGGAGAGCACAAAGTAGCCCAGCATGTCCCTGAGGATGAAGTGCACCACCCGCTGCCGGATGATGGGGTCCGCGCAGACGGCGAAGGGCCGGTAGCCGCTCGCGTCCACGTCCTGCAGGCCGAAGGCCGCCCGCCACACGTCCTCCACATGGGTGATGCTGGCCCCCTCCTCCACGATGGTGCCCCGCAGCTCCAGCTTGCTGAACCACGTGGCCCCGTGCAGCGGCTCGAAGAGCTGCGGGATCATCTGTATGTCGTCCTGCGTGTTGTCCAGCATGTCGCGGGGGTCCCAGGGCTCGTCCCCCGCGGGCTTGGCGCTCTCTTGCACCCCGGCACCCGCAGGCTCCCACGACGCGGAGGGCGAGCACTCGTAGAACGTCTCGCTGTGATCACTGTCTCCAGCCTGCTGAAGCTCAGAGGGCTCTGATTCAGAAAGATCATCGGATCCGTCTGAGCTTGGCTGGTCGGATGTCTCATCATCTGCTTCCTTCGGGTTAAACACGTCGGCCAGGTCGGAGTAGAGGGGCGGCAGGCCGGGCAGCAGGCTCACTGCATGTCTCTCCAGGGCCACGCATGGGGGCGGCGGGCGGAGGCAGTGGCTCAGGCAGTAGGGCGAGTGGAAGGTGCAGCGGCCGCGGTTCCAGTCGACTTCCGGGGTGTGCACTTGGAGCCACTTGATGCCCAGGATGACCGAGAAGTTGGGCGAGGGCACGATGTCGAACTCCAGCGACTCCTGGTGGTTCTGGTGGATGCACACCAGGGGCTCGGTGTAGAGCCACACGGGCTCGCTGCCGATGAGGGAGCCGTCCATGGTCTGCACCGGGTGCGGGTAGGTCTTCTCGTACAGCTCCACGTAGTGCTCCTGGGCGAACCTCTCGTCCATGTAGTTGCTGGTGGCGCCCGAGTCCACCAGCGCCCGCACGGCCACGCTGTGGTAGGGGTTGACCCGCACCAGGAGCAGCAGGAAGAGGTGGTTGCGGTTGATGGCGGGGTGCACCTCGGAGGGCAGCCAGCTGCTGACCATCCAGCGCTCGGGCGCAGGTGAGTCGATCCAGGTCAGGTTGCGGGGGCGGCTCTCGGGGGGCAGCCGCAGCACGGCCCGGCGCTCGGCCAGCTTCTCCTCGATCTGCAGGACGAGCACGATGAGGCTGTCCAGCGAGTCGGGCTGCGGGACGCGGAACAGGTAGTGGCGGATCTCCTCCTTGAGGCCCTGGCACAGGTGGGCCTGCAGGACCTCGTCGGCCCAGCCCAGGGTGGGCACCAGCCCGCGGAACTCGGTGATGTACTCGATGGCGGCGCGGTCCCCCTGGCGCAGGTTGAACATGGCGTCCTCGGCGATGCGCACGGTCTGCCGGTACTCGAACACCTCGGACATGGCCTCCAGGAAGGCCGGGAAGTCGCCGGCCAGCGGGCTCTCGCGCTGCATCAGGGCCTGCGCCCACTCGCGGGCCATGCCCGACAGGTGGCCCACGATGTAGGCCACGCGCAGCTGGTCGTCACAGAACATGCGCGGGCAGCTCTGCAGGACGAGCTGGCACAGCACGATGAACTCCCGGTACTCGCGGCGGTCGCCCGAGAACTGCGGCGGGCCGGGCATGTGGCCGGCGGTGACAGCCCGCAGCAGGATGTCTTCGGCCACCCTCTGCTGCTCCCGCAGGTCCTGCATGCGGAAGTAGAGCGAGATGAGGGTGCGCACCAGGCCCAGGAACTCCGACGTGGTGTCGCCCGCGGCCGCCTGCGCGCCACCGGGCCCCGCGGCCCCTCCTTCGGCCCCTCCTTCGGCCCCTCCTTCGGCCCCTTCGGCCCCCGACTCGGCCAGGTCAGTGCTGTCGTCGTCGTCCGGGGCGTCCCACGCGTTAACCTCGGCCTCTTCTTCCTCCTCAGGCGCCCCGCCCAGCGGACCCCCCGCTGCCCCCTGCTGGGAAGCGTTGCGTGACTCCTCCAGGTCTTGGAGTAGGTCATTGGGTGGGTCCTTAATTTCCGTATGCGGGCCACTGGATGGCCCCTCCATGTCTTGGAGGAGGTCAGTGGGCAGCTCTTCCCCGGCCTGGGCGGCGCCCGCCGCCGCCCCCTCCGCCTGCGCTCCGCGGCCCGCCGCCTGCCCGGCGCTGTTGGGTGAGCCCTCGGAGGACTCCATTTGTTTTGATGATGGATTCTTACGCTCCATCATCGTCTCAAATGAGTCTTCAGAGGGTTCCATCATGTCGTCGATGGGAAGGAGTGTAGCTCTGAAGACGGGTAAGGGGGTCTGCAGTTGGCTGCAGGGCTCAGAACCTGGGGAGGGGGCGGGAAAGACAGCGGGTTAGGCCACCCCAGGTCAGGGCCCAGGGCCCGCCCCCCAGCTCCCGCGCCCCTAGGGAACACGGGCTCCCCAGGGAAGGGCCCCCCCAGGCTCCCGTCTGGGTGGCCGCTACCCCCCCCTCCGCTGGGAGAGGTTCACAGCCCATAAGTGGGAGGTGCGATGGGCCCCGGGGGCAGGCCCCTGGCAAGGACAGCTGGGTGCTGCGTTTCACCCTGGCCATAGCCTGTCCCCTCCTGCTCTGGTCACCAGACGTCACTGCGCTGTGCAGTCCAGGGCTGTCCGAGCCTGTGGGCGGGAGTGTCTCAGAGACCCCCTGCTGTTCCCCAAGAAGGCCAGAGTGGCCAAGGCCCGGAGCCCCTGTGGGCCTCTGTCCTGCCCCAGGTAGCTCGTGGGTTTTGCCTGTGTCGCAGACCTGGGGCAGGGCACACGCAGGTTCTGGTTCCATGTTTCCCGGGAATATTTCAAAGGCGCCTTCTGCGAGCCAGAGGTGCACGGGTCTGCCACCCGAGTCTGCTCGGGGCATCCGCTGCCCCCTGCCAGGCTCCCTGTGGGAACCTGTCAGTCACCCCTCGGTTTCCCCCAGGCCCCGCCCACGAGGGGCTGCCCGCCCAGGGAGGGTCTGCAGGAACTTGAGATCTTAGACCCCGAGTCCACACATGCCTCAGTCTTACTAGATGGGGGGACTGCCCTCTCGCCCCAGCAGACACCTCCTTTCCCGTTGGCAGCTGGTTGGTCCCAGGGTGGGGTGGGATGTGAGGGAGCAGGGGTCCCGAGCCGGGGGTGGGGGCTGAGGGTGGGGCAGAGAGATCGCTGATGGTGGCTGGTCTTGATGTTGGCGGCCTTGTCCCGGCCTGGAGCGTGCACCCACAGAGGAGCCCTGGGGTGGGTTCTTGGCCTATTTCTGCTCTGCCCTAGAGCAGAGTGGAGGCCCATGGGCCTGAAAACCGTTGGCACCTATGCCTGCTCCTTTGTTTCACACTCACCTGGCCCACAGACTAAGAAAACGCAAGGCCTGGTTCCCTCATGTAAAACAAGGTGTTTTGTTTTTTTTTCCCCTTTATGGATAACGGCCAAACTTGCCAGCAAGGCCTGGCATTCTGGTTGCTGTTGAGAAGGAAGTCCGTCCTGCTGAGCATGAGGCTCGTGTGGCCACGCCCCCCGGGCACCCCTGGGTGTGGCGCTACCAGTCCACATCCCCAAACCAGCACCCACGTTCCCGGTACACTGGAACTGACCAAGACCATTTTATGGAAGAAATATAAAGGCCTTAGCATTGTAGGACATTCACATCCTGCCATTGGGCACCTCGGCTGGGCCTCTGTGCCCAGCCCCCCCTCCGTCCCCCCGCCCCCCCACCAGGTAGATTTGACCCTGCCACGAGTTCATCCATTTCTCCATCATCACCCTCTGGCTCCATGACCATTCTCATTTCGAATTGCAATTAAAATGTTTGAACATCTGTAGACTAATCTTGTAGGTAAAAATCACAGTACGTGTTTAAAATCCATAAAACCCTTTCCTTGGCTAAAATTTAAATTTTTTAATGGGCTAAAAGAAAAACATTTTAAGTGCATGAAATGAAAAACATTAATTTTGACTATCTTAAATTCCACCTCTGACCAAAACTTAAAATTTGAAAATTTTAATGAACTAAACTGTAATATACGAGTGTGTCTCCAAAAGACATTTACTTACTAAAATGAATTAAATTTAAATTGGCTAAAATAAGTAAATAGGCTTAACATTTGAGGATTTTAATTGGCTAAAATTTAAAAAGCTAAAATTGATCTTAATATTTCAAATCACTCTGTGTCTGTCTCTAACAATCCTATATTGGTTAAAAAGCCAAATTTCAAATGAAAAGACTTGAATATGCCTTTAAAATCCCCCAAAGAAACATTATTGGATAATATTTAAGATTTAAGAAATTAAGTTTACTAAAATTAAAAATTTAAGTTGACTCAAGTGTGAAAAAATATTAAATTGAATAAAAATTAAAAGTAAATCATTAGAAATTATAGTTTTTTATTAGTTAAGATTTGAAATTTAAATTAGATATGTTATTTAAATTTAGTTAAAATTTAAAATTTGTTACAATTTAAAAGAAATACTTTGAATAGAATTAAAAAACTTAAGTTAGCTTGAAAAAACAAGTTAGAATAAAATTTAAAATTAAATTGAGGTTGGCTAAAATTTAAAATTAGGTTGAAGGAAATTTAAAATCTCAGTATATCTCTCATAACCTTTAAAGCTCTTTATTGGCTAAAATAAAAATATTTAAATGGGATGAAATGTAAAGTTAAAAATTTAAATGGTCTAAAAAATGCCAAATTCTGTTTCTTAATTCTTGGAACTCTCTACAAATTCAAATTTAAATTCCTTAACAAATTGATTTTAAATTTTATACATAATACAGCATTAAATATTAAATTCTAGTTATACAACAGTAAAAAGCAAACACACATAATAGCCCAGACCCGCTCTTAGCGTAAAATCTACACTTCTTCATTTTGTTAACGTAATCATATTTTTCAACATTCCCGTCTTTGATCTAAAAATCACACATCCTCTGCATTTATGAAAACTGCATCTTAATGATCCTTAACTCCAAACACTTCGCAAAAGGCAGAAGAAAAGTTATCCCACTGCCATGCTTTCCTCTTTCAAACTTACGACCGTTTCTTTTCACTGCACTTCAACCACAGTTATCAATTAGCATGAAATAAAAAATTTACCATCTAATTTTCCTGTTACACGATGACATAAAACCGCAGGCTCTCGCCAGGCCACTCCTTAAACCCTTTATTAGCTTAATTCCAAACCTCTTAGCTATAAAAACGTGGCGTGTTATTCCTCCAAATTCCTTCTTTGTAAGATACATGCGTTTGGTCTTGTAAGTCTGCTCAAAGCCTGAGAAAAATCTCTTAATCGCCTCTAAGAAAAGATTGAAAAGCCTCAGCACAGAAAATGCATCTCTAACTACATCATTCCTCTCCTGACCGCTCTTTTGAAACACAAGAAATTTTGCCCTGTCACTCTCTTAGAATCTTTCAGTGGCGGAAATCCAAATTCCTTAGCACAGCACAAAAATGTGATCCTGTTTTTCCTCAGAAACAGCGTCCAAACACGCGGCGTAAATTCAGTCACAGAAGTGCTGGACCAGCCCTTGGCCCGTCTCCATACGGTACTTGCCCTCAGAGCTGCAGTGCGGGGCTCCTGTACTGCCCCGGACAGTCCTGCCAGGGGCTGGTCCCTCGGGCGTCGCTGCCAGCTCATTAGCTGGTTCGTCAAATCCAGACACCTTAGCATAAAATGTTTTACCAGCTAATTCCCCTGGAGACGAAATTGTCATCAGTCACTCCTTAAAACCTTCCACTGGCCCCGGTCCAAACGGCCTCAGCAATAGGAGATTCTGAGCCCCACAATGAAACGCTCGAATGCCCCCGACTCGCACATAAAATCACATTTCCTTGGCATGTTATCAAAATCCGATCATATTATCTTTACCATAAAAATCCGCTCTGAAAGCTCGGCTAAGACGCCTCCGCTGGATCAATTTGAAACTTCCAAGTTTCCTTCATTCCTTAATGTGAAGTCCAACTACTTACCATAAAACGTCACCTTTTACTGAGCAGTTTATCCCCAGTGTGGTCTCCCCCAGACCCCAGCGCTTACCCCTTCCTCCTGTGAAACCCTTTATTTCAAAGGGTTTGAAATCAGCATCAGCCCAAACTTGGTAGCGTGCTATGAAAGTCGGATTTTATCGTCCCTTCAAATAAAATTCACACTTCGCAGAATGCATCATCTATAAAATGTGAACTGGTAATTCCGCCTCAGCGTTTCTCAGCGCCTGTCTGTTGTGGAGTTATGGAATACAAGTCCACATTCGAAGCACGAAGTCTGAATTTTATTTTGTAATCTCACCCCTTGCACATTATTTATTAAGCAATAACAACAAAAACAAAAAGTCATCATCTCACTCTGGCAAATTTTAAATGGGATAGATTGGATTCTGAGGCAAAAGCAAACATTGCATCATGTCAGAACTCCACAATCCAGATTTCTTTGCCTCTTCCAATGTGGATCTTCGATGCAGTCCTGATTAAAACCTCTCGACCTTGGCATCGGCACCCCTCACCCCTCCCTCCACCATCCCTCAAGCCCCCACACCCAGACCTTGACACCCCTCCCCGACACACCAAATCCATATGTGTGTCTTGGATTTGTGACGGTTCCTTTTCGCTGAGAATTTTTCCGCGGTTCCTCCTTCTC
Source organism: Sorex araneus (assembly GCF_027595985.1). NCBI lineage: Eukaryota > Metazoa > Chordata > Mammalia > Eulipotyphla > Soricidae > Sorex > Sorex araneus. The sequence continues at coordinate 2,431,755 of NC_073304.1, read as the reverse complement.
CGTCATGTAAAGCCCGAAGCGTTTAGCCACAACATACACCAGCTCATCTGGCTTCATTTCCCACCTACCCGAATCCCACCGTTCTATTTTGTGAGGCCCTCTTGGCCAGAACCCAGTCCCCTGAGCTAGATGTCCGAGTTTGATCCTGTCACTCCACAGACTAAAATCCACATTTCTCTCCCCAAATCTGTTCGGGAAATCCGCCCGCTGAAGTATTTAATGCCTTTTCATGGTTAGCACAAAGCCCAGCGTCTGCGCGGGGGACCCCGGAGGGATGGGGAGATGTCAGCCTGAGCCTGCGGACGCCCGGCCAGCCCCGTGGACACCAGCGTAGGAGCTGAAACTCGGGGTGCCCCCTTCTGATCTCTCTGGGCGGGCTGTACCTGGGGGCTCTCTGGGGCTTAGCACCCCACTTCCCTTGCACCAAGTGAAAAGTGGCACCCGTGGGACTCCCTCTCGCCCTCCTTCCTCGCGCCCAGCTGTCCTCCGGCTTTGGTGGGCACGGGTGTCTGACTCTCTCCCCCCACTAGCTCCTGCCTGCGGTCCGCGCTCACGCAGCTGTATGTTCTGCTTCTTCTCTCCGGCCAGGCTCTGTGCTGGGTCCCCAGGGAAGGGATGTGGCGGCCCCCTGGCTTGGCGAAGGAGAGTTGGGACAGCGTCCCTGTGGGTCGCAGCCAGCCTGAGGTGAGTGTGGGCCGTGGGGGGCCCGGAGAGGTGGTCCCCTGCCACCGCGGGGGCCGCTCCTTGCGGGCTCAGCTGGGCTCAGCTGTCGGCCCCTCCTGGCCGGGGTCTGGGGTGTCCTTGGAGCTGGTTCCCAGGCGCCCACTCTGACAGCACGCTGAGACCCCGGGCTTCCACCTGGCTGCTGCCGCCCCCCGAGGGTACCTGCCGCAGCCCCCTGGAGCCCCCGGCCTCTCTGGTGGTCTCCCCCAGTTCATCTCCGGGCAAGGCCTACTACATTCCCTCCCGCCAAAAAAACAAAAACAAAAACAAACCCAAAAAAAAAAAACACCAACCCAAAAAGTTTCCTTAAGAAGTAACTGCAGATTTGGAAATTCTCACCTGATCCCAAAAAAGGGAAAAGGAAAAGAAAACTCTAATTCGCCTCAGCTGGGTCAGCACCGGCGGGTCCCTGAGTCCCTCTTGTCCCCAGACCCGGAGTCTCACCACCTCTGCCCAGAGCCTTGGTGTCAGGTCGTGTCTCCTGAGTGGAGCCCCTGGCCCGATGGATCTGGGCTGGGAACCCCGCACCTATGAAGGGTTGGAAGTGCGGGGGGGTGGTCCGGGGGGGCTGGGGGCGGGGGCCAAATCCCTCAGCAAATACCTTTCCCTGTCAGCTCACTTGTACAGTAAAGGAAATCTGATTTTAAAAATAGAGCTTGGAAGAGGCGCTGAGAGGGCATTTGGGAGCGAAGCTGAGACGGGGCGGGGGGCGGGGGAGGAACTAGGGTAGAGGTGAGGACGGGGGAGGGACACGGAGGCGTGGGGTCCGAGCTCCTTGGGACGCCTGGCCTTTCCAGGTGGGCACTGTTGCTCCCTGTCCCTGAGCCTCTGGCTGGAGGGACCCCGTGAGCAGGTCTCGGGGGCCAGGGACCCCCAGATTTCCACCCGACTCTGCCTGGGGGCAGCCGGGGGGAGTTAGAGTCACTGATGTCTAATGCCTGGGGGTCCTGGTGGGCTCACGGGGGCTGCCTGGGAGGGCGGTGGTCACTTGGCTCATGGATGAGGGTTTCTGTCCCTCTCTCCCCTGGGGCAGGTCAGGGGTCCTGGGGGCCAGGCCCCACCGTGAGGCGAGGACCCTCCCACCTTGTGACCTCCACAGTCCCAAACGTGCCCCTCACGGGCTCTGCTTGACTGGCAGCCCCAGGGGGTAGGTAGGTCATTCTGCCCAGAATAACCCGGGGGGGCACCCCAGGGGCACTGGGAGGGGGTCACAGATGCCCATGTCCTTCCTCGGGCTGCCCAAGTGGGCGCAGCCAATCAGCTGCGCCTGAGACCTCTCTTGCCTTTCAAGGCAGGCGGGCAGGGGCCCAGGGGTGCCAGCTGCCAGCTGGGCGCCGGGCGGGCTCGGACCTGACTTCTCCGCGCCACCTTAGTTTCCCCGTCGCTGCAGGGAGGGTCTCGGCCGGGGGCAGCAGAGAAAGCTGGGGGGTGGGTCCCCCTTCCGCCCTAGCCTTGGATGGGGTCCTCTCGCCAGCTCCCCGGGGCCTCTCCATGGAGGGCTCATGGGTTCTTCCAGCCTCAGTCCTGGTTGGGGGGCTCCTGGGGGCAGTGATGGTCCCTGAGGGTCCTGCGGACCCCCGCTGAGGGCGGGGAGTGTAGTGGCTGGGGGAGGTAGCAGGCCGGGGGCTCTCCGGGAGCCTGGCTTGGGGCGTGAGGGGTAGAGCGGGTGGAGCTGCTAGCCTCAGTTTACCCACTGACAGAGAAAGCTTCCCGAGGGGTCCAGCCCCTCTGGCTCTGTCCGGAGACGCCCCCGTGCCCAGGCCAACCGCGAGCGTGGCTGGCGACTGCGGCCCGGCCAGTCCTCGGCCCACTCAAGCCGCACCAGAGCACGTTTCCCACACGACGCTGCCGCCGCCCGGTTCCCAGGCACTGGGGTCCGAGAGGACCAGGGACCCCGGTGCTTGGGCCCGGGCTGCCTGCACCCGGAGTCGGCCAGTGAAAACACACGTTTCCCCGTGTCCACTCGCACCAACACTGCCCTGCGGCACGTCCGGAAGGGGAGGTGGAGGCCAGGGGCAGAGCCAGGGCTCTCCCCTCGGCCCCCCGGCACTGGAGAGGACCCCGAGACCCCTGGAGGCCGCGTCAGCTCCCCATCCCACGGTGTCCCCCGTGCCAGCCTCGTGGTTTGACTGGTGGCCAGAGCGGGGGGCCGGGGCCTCCGGCGTCCCTGCAAGGCTCATGCGCTCACTCCCGGCCCACCTGCCTTAATATGGTCAGAGGCAGAGGGACAGCTGGCCCCGGGCCCGCTCAGGACAGCCGCGCCCGCGGAGACCGCACCCCCAGGCCCCTGACCCCACGCCAGGTCCACCCTCGACCCCGCCCCGCCTACCTGGGCTGCTCACAGGTGCTGTGGACAGGCAGACAGGAGCGAAGGTCCGACCTGAAACCGGAAAGAGGAAAAGGTCCCCTTCTGAGCGTGCCCCTCCGCCCTGGCTGTGCGCGGGCCTTGGAGCCGGCGGGGAAGGGGTTAAGCAGGCTTCTCCCACTTTCTAGAAGGGGCTACTGAGCCCCCGTGCGGGGGCCAAGCTCGGCCGTGGAGCTGAGGGGTCCCAGTGACCTGTGCAACAACTGCATGGTGCAGTGACACCCCAACTTACACTCGAACCCCCGTCCCCGCGCCCCTGCTCCCAGCAGGCTGCCAGTGTGGCCCACGGCTGTCCCTTCTCTCCCTCCCAGGAGCGCGGGGCCGAGATGCAGACTCCCCCGGGAAGGCGCCCGGCCCGGAGCAAGCCAACAGGTCTGGAAAACCGTGAGCTCTCAGGGCGCGAGGTGTCCGGGCGGGCGCCCCGCGGGGGTGTGTGCCCCCCACAGAGCTAACTGCAGCCCTTGGTTTTGCAGCTGCGGCCCGCTGCCCCCTGACACCCAGGGGCAGTGAGCCGGCGGGTTCCCGAGGCCGGGGCGCCGCCCCCCAGGACGCACGGCTTCTCAGAGGGCTCCCCGCGGCTGGCCTTGCAGCAGACAGTACGTACCCCCTCTCCCCTGCGCCAGGGCCGCCCTGGGGGGAGCCGGGGGTCCCTCTCCTCCTCCACTGTTTGTCATTGCAGAAGCCGGCCCGTCCCGCTCTGTGCCACGAGGGGCGCTGTCCCTGACCTCTGACCCCAACCTGGACACGTGGTGGGGGTGGGTGCAGCCCCCTGCCCCCGGCCCCCGGCAGCCATGTCCCCACCGTGCTTCTGTTTTATTGATCCTAAACGTGTTCCTGAGCTGCAGGCCTGTGACCGAGCCCCGCAAGCATCCCCGGGCCTAATCCCTGAGGGCTGCCTGGCAGAGAGGCCTCCTGCTCTGATCAGGGCTCACATTTCTTCCAGGCAGAGTCATGGTTGACAGGAAATGAGCCCCTGCCCAGGAATCCTGATGGCCCATGACAGCTGAAGGGGCTGGCAGGGGGCGGGGGGAGCTGGGTCTGCAGCTCCCGGGGCGCAGGGCTGGGGGGGCCTTGGGAGAGGGGGGCAAGGGCGCCCCGGGAGGAGAAGGCGGCCCTGTTCCCCACGCAGTGTTGGGGGGCCTTCCGCCCGTGGCCTTCCTGGGACCCACAGGTGCCCCGGGCCGGGCGGGGTGGTCGCGCCGGCTCCCGGGGACATCGTGTGCCCGGCTCGCTGCCAGCGGCTGCCCCGCTGTCAGTGCCGAGGGGTTCCGGGGGGCCGTCCCTCCCCAGCCCACATTCTCCTGGTGTTCTCATTCCACTTCCTAATCCCCCCAGGACACGGGCATCAGCTTCCCGAGCCTCTCAGTGACCCCTACGCACAGTGTCCCCCACGGGCTCATGGCAGACCCCAGCGCCGAGACTGCGGGTGGGGCAGGAGATCCACCCCCCACCCCCCCCTGCACACACCTGCTGGCTTCATGTCACTCAGAGACTCCCCCCCACCCCCCGCCCCAACTCCTCCTGCTTCAGTGCATGGAGAGCTTTTCATGCACAGACATTCTGGAAAGATCCACACCGCAGCCCCGCAGAACTTAGAGGGCCAGGCCCTGCGCAGGGCCCAGACACTCTCCCTTCTCTGCTGATAAGCGACAAAACCCCAGGCACGCCACGCACAGCCCCTGCCAGAGCTTTCACGAGGCAAGAAATGCGTGGGTGATGGAAGCTCTCGGCCAAAAGTCCGAGGCTGCAAGGCGGGGGGCAGCTCCATCGCCCCAGACCCCAGGGTTCCCCCCAGCCCCCCCCAGCCAGCTGAAGTTTACAGTGTCAGGAGGGTGTGTGCGTTTGCGTGCGCTTGGGAGAGGGCTGCGGGTGAGTGCCGCCTCCATCAGCCCTGCACACGCTCGCTCGCCTTCACTCGAGAATCCACTCCGAATCGCCACAAAGCAAAGCAACAGTCTCTCTCAGCTGCTGCAAAAGCCAGGCAGCCCCCCTCCGGCGCGCCCCGTCCCCCCAGACCCCTGCCGCAGAGGACGGCTGTGTAACCAGGTGTGGGTAATTGCTGATCTGGGGAGCAGGCTCTCAGGAGTGGTTATGACATTATTGCAGATGAATATATGAATGCATAAATTAGTGGAATAGCCAGGGACCAAAGGGGAGAAAGTGTGGATGAACAAAGCTTCGTGATTAATCCAGTTCTACGCAAAAGGCGCAGGTTCATTATGACACAATGGGGCTCTCGAAGAGCTGTTTAATATTCGGCAGAGACGCCCATTGTCCCGGGGACCCGGCACTGGTGTGGAAAATCCCAGCTGCCTGCGCGCTGCCGGGGGCTGGGGGTGGGGGCTGGACAGAGGGCCTGGGGTCCGTGTCAATAGTAAGGCTGAGCTGAGGCTGCTCCCCAAGGCCGGGGAAGCTCCCCACGCCGGGCAGCAGGACACAGGGAGTGTCCAGTGCGGAGGGAGGGGAGACGGCGCCCACCCCGACCCCCACCCGTCTGCTTCTCTGGGGCTGTTTATGGCCCTGCAGTGAAGTCTGGGTACCCGTCCCCGCCTCCCCCACCCCACTGTCGAGGTGGGGGGGCGCACGCAGGTTGCAAAGTTTCTTCCCCCTGCATGTACCGTCGAGGCACCACTGCCCCCACCCCTGCACAGTCTCGCTTTAAACCCTCCACTGGCTTCCTGGAAGCTCTGGGGTGGGGTCCAAGACCCTTATATTGGCAGGGAAGACCCTTCAGGGTCTCCACTGGAGCCCCTCCACTTCCCTTCGAGGGACAACACCCGGCCCACCCCGTGCGGCCTTTCCCACCTACTCCTCTGCGTTGCTGTAATACGGGGGAAATAGCCCCAAATCTCCACGTCTGCCCCCGCAGACCCCCACTCCCCACCACACCTCTTCCTCCGCCTAGGAAATCTTGTGCGTTTTTTTCCTAGAATTCAGAAATGGGGCCACCTACTAATTAACCTTTGCTCTGCCCCTTTTCAGACCCCCGAGCCCCCGCGTGCCTGCACCTGGCCCCCTCTGCCCCACGAGCTGCCACCTGCTCTCTGGGACACGCAATCGGCACTTTCTGTCGGCTGAGACGCCTGCTCTGAGCACCGGGTAAGTCTTAGAGTGTGGACGTGCACACACATACACACGCATATGTGTACACGGATACACACGGAGACACAAACATGGACACACGCACAGACCTGTAGGGTGGGGGCAAAGCTCACAGCCCCCACTGCAACCTGCCTCCTGGGGTCTCAGAGACCCTCTCCGTGGCTGGCAGTATTTTGGGAGTACAGCCCTAGAAAGGGTTAACAGCCTGATGTTCTCAGGGGTCTCTAAGAAGGATGTGCTCCCAGCCTGGCAACTGGGGACCCTGCTGGGTGCGGGGTGAAGCACCCCTGGAGGTTGGCGATCTTAAGCACAGAGAGATGGGGCTGAGAGGCCGAGGCACCCGGCGTTGAATTTCTGTGCCTCAGTTCCTCACTATTTTTAAAAAAAAATCTCAGCCGAACCCCAAGGCGCGGAGTCCCAGACCCGCGCGCTCCGACGCGCACTGGCGCGCACGCCCCGCGTCGCACGCAGAGGCAGAGCCGCGGGCTGCACCTCCCAAAGGCAACGGGGGCCCCGGGAATGCCAGGCGGCGGGTCCAAGCCCCTCTGACCCCCCGAGCCCCCGCCCCAAGAAAGCCCCGGGCCGCGCGGGGCGGGGGGGGGGGGCGCGGGAGCCCGGGCGGGCGCAGCTTTCCAAGACCCCGGGGCCGCGCCCGGGAGCGGCGGGGACGGTCTCCCGAGGTTAATAATTCCTGGAAAAATCCTGGCGCAGCCGCCTCTAAGTTTCACAGGAACGCGCCCTGGGTGGGGCGCCCCGGACTTGGGGTGCCTGGCGGGAACGTGCGCTGGGCAGGAAGTGAGCGACCCCACCCCACCCCGGACCCCCGCCCGGCCTCTGCGGGGACCCCGCTTCCAGTTCCAAACGCGGACGAAGCGTTTCGGACGTTTCCACGCGGCAGCCCGCTAGCCCCCAACCAGAAAGCTCCGTTGCGAAATTGCCCCCCGCGTGTTTTTGGGGTCCCGGGTCTCCCCAGCGCCCCGCGTGTTTGGGGGTCTCCGTCTCCCAGCCCAGCGCCCCTCGTTTTTGGGGGTCCCTCGTGTTTGGGGTTCCCCATCTCCTAGCCCAGTACACCGCGTGTTTGGGGGTCCCTGGACTCCCCGCCGCCCCGCGTGTTTGGGGGTCCCTGGACCCCCCCGCCGCCCCGCGTGTTCGAGGGTGCGGGTCTCCCCAGCGCCCGCGTGTTGGGGGTCCCCGGCGCCGCCCGCCCCTGCCTAGCCGGGAGCAATCAGCCGTCTGTAGAGACCCCTTTACCCAGCGGATTCAAATGGGCACCGCGACTCTTAATAGATGAAAACACCAGCCAGGACGCCGGGCAGCCACAGCCAGACAAGCGCGATCAGGAAGCCCCTCAGCAGGGTGGCGGGTCCGTCTGTCCGGCCGTCAGTCCGTCCGTCGCTCAGTCCGCGGGAAGAGGGCAGCGCGCTCCACCTGCAACACGATGCTGCCCCCGCACGGCAGGTCGGAGCAACTGTCCCCGGGACCCCAGGCAGTGAGTGCGCGGGCGGGCAGGGAAGCAGGGCGCCGCGCTGGGGTCCCGGATCCCTGGGGCTTCCCTGGACCCCCACCCCGAGGTCAGCCAGGACAGCAGACAGGAGTCCGGCGGCGCCCTTCGCCAGGGCACGCACACGCACTCACACACATACACACACACACACACACACACTCACACTCACACACTCGCACACACTCTCTGAGTGATGGTATTGGAACACACGAGAATAGTCTCCTCTAGCTGAGACCCCCTGGCAAGGCCCCCAGGTTGCCCGGAATTCCCCAGAACTCGGCCCCGTGGACTGGGGGCATGAGGGTGGCATTTTCCTCTCCCCCTCCCGCATGCCCCCCTTGCCAGTGGTGGGTGAGGGGGCTCCCGGGGGGCTCCGTTAGCACCCAGGTCTGGCCTGTTTGCTGCCTCAGCCTCCAGGCAGGGGTGCTGTCCCCCCTCGCCCCCGCCCCCACCCCGCGCCTGGGTTCCGGGCAGGCTGGGGCCACTCCAGTGGGGCTGGCCGGGGGCTGGGACCCGCCGAGACCCCTGGCGCGGGCACTCACTCGGTGGCTGCCTCTCCCTCTGCACCTCGTGTCACGGAGGCCCGTGCTGAGCTCTGCCATGCAGCGGGGCCAGCGCAGAAGGTCTGTGCATCCCTGCTCTGACCCCGGCGCCTCTTCCTCTCCCTCCTCCCCCGCTCCTCCTCCGCCCTCCACTCCGAGGAGCTCTCAGAGGCCTCCGTGCGGCCGCCAGCCCGGGCAGAGAGCTGCAGCCTCACGGCCAAGTGCTGGCCCGCCTCTGCTTGGATGCTTCCCGCCACGGGGACCTCCCTCCCGCCCGAGCAGCCCCGGGGCTCCCCCGACGGCCACTGGGTCCCCTGGCTCCTCGAGGACACAGGCCGGCCCCGTGTGCTCTCCCCACCTGGCTCTGGGTCAGCCTCGCCCCTCCCGGGTAGCGCAGGTGCCGGCTGGGGCTGGGGGCTTCTCCTGTCACCTGCGGGCTGGCTGTCCCAGGACTCAGTGTCCGGTGACTTGCACTGTCCCCGCCCGTCCAGTCCTGGCCCGGCGACGTGGCTGTGCTTCCCGCTGGCGTTGCACCGGGCTCGGCGGGTCCTCCGGCAGGGCGCTGGCTGCTTTATGGCCTGTGCTAGTTTGCAGGGAAGGGCCGAGGGTCCTCCCACTCCTCCCCTCCCCGGGGGGCGGGCGCTGATGGTCCCCTGGGGCACTGCCGAGGCTGCACAGGGGGCAGCGGGCCTGAGGGCACGCAGAGCTGCCCGGTGCACTCCTGCTCTGACCCACTGGCCGCCCAGGGCCGGGTGCGGTGAGCTCAGGGGTGCCCGGCACGTCCAGCTCCACGTCCGTCATGGGGGGGACAGACATGGGGCCCAGGAAGAGCCCCGTGTGCCCCCGGTGTCAGCCGTGAGTGTGGGTGGGGCAGAGCCCCCGGCCCTGGAGCAGGGAGAAGGTCTCCTGCTTCTCAGAGGGGTCGGTCAGTGGAGGTGGGGACACCCGGGGCCACACAGCCGTCCAGAGGCACAGCACACACATGCTCCAGGCGTGACACACGCATGTTTTCACACATACTACACACACACACCACTCTAACTATCCATATTCACTCACACGCTCTAACACACTCCCGTGCTCTACACACACTCGGACACACGCACGCTCACAGATACTCTAACACACACTCCCGTACTCCACACACTCGGACACACGCACGCTCACGTACTCTAACACTCAAACACGTACATATGGCCTTTATACACACTAACACACTCACACACGCTCCCATACTCTAACATACTCACACACGCTCTTAACACACACACACATACTCTCGCACACACACATTCACACACACACTCAGATACACTAACACACTCAATGTAGACGCAGTGCCTACCCTCACACCTACGTGCACGCACTAACACAGTAACATACACTGCACACACACGCACACGCGCACACGCACACACACTCACCTTCCCGGGGACAGTCCTGCGCGAGGCTGGACGCTCCGATGCAGGCGGCTCTCTGCCCTGGACGGTCTGTCTGTGGGGCAGGGGTGGGTGGAGAGAGGGAGAGACACAGTAAATCAGGGATCCTGGGGGTTGACAGCAGCCAAGATTTCCGGAGCCAGATCTAAGGCCAAGCCCTCAGCTGGGCTGTCTGCAAGGATTCAGCCAGGCGGCGTCTCAGAGCCTCCTAATCCCCATTTGATTGATGGAGAAACTGAGGCAAGGCAAAAGGAGGCCCCTCCTCACCTCTGCCAGCAGTGCTGGGCCCGGCCAGGCTGAAGCAGATTGTGTGTCTGGCTTCTGGCCACCAGCTGCAGGAGCGCTGAGGTGGGGGGGCAGGGGGCGGATTGATCAGTTCTAAGCACCTCCCCGCGGGGGGGGGGGGGGCTCAGCGCCTCTGGGGCCCAATCCCTTTGAAGGGCAGATGCGAAATTAGGTGGTCACCTCTATGGCGTTCTTAGCCTCGCCTAGGCCCAGGCCCTGCCCACCCCGCTAATTGCTGATAAGGATAGAGTGGGCTGGGGGCTGGTTTGCGGGAGGGGGGCACGGCGGGGGGGGGCGCGGGGAGAACTGTGGGCAGGCCCAGGACTTTCTGGTGAGAGGTCTCTGAGTGCCTTGCCGTGCCTCAGTTTCCCCATCTGGGAGGCTGAGATGAGAATGCAAACGCCCTTGGGAAGGGAGCGCGCGCTCCCTCCCAGACACCTGTCTGCTTCTCAGTGCGCGAGGGCGCCGGCGCGGGGTGTGGGTGGGGGCGCTGGGTGCTGGGTGCTGGGTGCAGGGTGCTGGGTGCGGGCGCGGGGCGCGCGCGGCGGGGTGCGGGCGCGGGGCGCGCGCGGCGCGGGCCGGGGAGGGTCGGACGCAGCGCCAGGTCTGGGGGATCGAAGGTTTGTGCCAACTCACGGCGCGGCGGAACCAGACAGTCTGAATTCTTCAGACACCAGCGCTGCGTCTGTGGCGCCCCCAAGTGCCACAAGGGGGCTGCCTGGGCCGCGCTTTTGAGCCCGGAAAGTGAGGAGGGGGCGCCCGCAGCGGGGGCGGGGCGGCTCTGGGGGCCGCTGCCCTGCAGTGCCGCAGGCTGAGGGTCGGGAGCGCGCATGGAGAGGGGCGCCCCGCGCCCCCGAGGACCAGGGCGGCCGGCGGCCACTGACCGCTCGGACCCGTCCCGTATAAGTCACTCTGCGGGGACAGAGACCAGGGGCTGCGTGTCGGGCAAGAGGAGGGGGCGGAGGAGGCCGGGGGCAGCCCGGGGCTTAGGGCCAAAGTATCCCCCAAAGCGCGGGGGGGCCCGCAGATGCGGCCGAGGAAACGGAGGGGCGCTGGGGAGCGCGTGAGACTTGACCCCGCGCCGCAGGGTGGGCAGCAGGGGGGCTGCGGGCAGAGCGCGCCCCAGACCCCTTCAGAGTCAGTGAGAGGTGGAGGGGGTTGCGTGAGGGTCTCGGGAGGAAATGGGGGCGCAGGAATTAGACGGGAGCCGAGTGGGCAGGAGGACTTGGGGGGAACTGAAGTCTGGGGGTCCTGGAGAGCTGCGGAGAGCTTGGGGGTCCTGGGGGGCAGCAGAGAAATTGGGGGTGGAAGAGGGTCCGGGAGGCAGCGGTGCGTTTGCCGCCACTCCCGCGGCAGTTCACTCCCCGGCGTTCTTTAGCGCCTTGGTTTTCCCTCCTGAAGCGCTTCTGCCCCGCAGCCTCCAGCCCTGCACTTTATTGCCACTTGTTGATAGTCTTAATTACGGAGCCTGAGAAAGCCAGGAGAGAGCTGGGCACTGCGGCACAGCCCCAGGCTCTGTCACCCCCACACCTCGGCGCCCCCTTTCTTGTCTAAGTGCCCGCCCTCCGTCCCCACCTCCCCCCACCCCTGTTAAGTCTGACTGAAGGCAGTAAACAGTCCCCAGCGTTCAAAAGGGGATTCACTCCCGTTTCCAAAACAGCCCCGTGCCCCGGCCACAGGTAAACAATGACCAGCATCTCCACGACAGTGTCCCCCAGCACCGGTTCCATTTTCAAACACCCCCGAGGCCCCGCCAGTGTCTTTTTGGTCACCTTTCTCCAATCACTGCAGATTCTTCCCGCACTTTCCGGGGGCTTGGGGTGTCCAGTCCACCAGCACTGCTACAAACGCCCCCCCCTTGTTTCTGCGTCAGCCCGGCCACTTTCTGCTCGCTCTCTGAACGCGGGGCAAATGGGGGGTCTCTCCTCCTTGGCCCCCGAGAGGAGCAGGGCTGCGGCTGCCTGCATCCCTCCTGGCGGGCGCGCACCCCACACTCCGCTCCCAGGCAGCCTTTTTCCCGGAAAAGTCTGAAGGGGCTTTGGGCTGGGGTTAGCGGAACAGAGCTGGCTTTGGTCCACAAAGAAAAGGCTCCTGGCAGTGCAGGCCCCCTGAGTGATTAAGGCAGGACGTGCTGCACATCCCAACAAGGGCAGCCGCAGCTGAGGGCACGGGGGTGCGGGGGCTCGGACCCCAGAGGTGGCAGGTCTGGCCCATGGCACTCTGCCGGCTGTCCCGGAGGGGAACCGAGACCCCGAGCTGCTCGGCTTGCCGCAGCCCCCCAGCCCTCCCCGGGATGCGCGGGGGGCTTAGCTCGCCGCTCAGACGCTGCAGAGAATCCCTCTAGGCTCTGCTCACTCCGCCTCACGGGACACGGCCCCCGCTGCAGGCGCAGGGAGAACACACAGGAACACACAGGAACACACAGGAACACACAGGTTAGGATCCTCGGCTCGGCCAGGCGCCGTGGCACATTCGCACCTCACCGCACTCGGGCTCTCTCCGGCCCCCCCCGCAACACACACACACACACACACACACACTTTATTTCACAGATGAGAGCACTCGGAAAGGCCCGTCACCTGCCCATAGCAGCCGGCACGAGGAGCCGGGACCCCGGCCCAGGCCGGCCCGCCGCCCCCCGGGAAGGGAGAGGTGCGGGAGTGAGTCTGGGGGCTGGGGGCTGGGCGCTGGCGGTGGCTCCCCGCCGAGGGCCGCGACGTGGGGGAGGAGTGAAAAGGCAGAGGGTGGATGGATGGATGGATGGACGGATGGATGGATGGATGGATGGATGGATGGACGGATGGGTGGATGGGTGGATGGATGGATGGATGGATGGGTGGACAGACGGGCGGACGGGGATGAGACGGGCATGTCTCCTCACCCGCGTGGAGCCTCACCTGCTGCGAGGAGGCTCCTCTGCTGGCTGCCGAGCGCCTGCTCCCTCTGCCGCACCGAGCGCTGCTGGGTCAGGTGGCCCTGGGCAACAGGTGGGCTGTCAGCGCGCGGGGACCGCGTCCCAGCTGTGTGGCTGAGCCGTGCGGCAGCTGCGGCCGCTCTGCCCTCCGAAGCAGCAGGCGGCCCCCCCGGCTCTCCTGGATGACTAAGCCTGCCCAGGCGCCTGCTCAGCGTCGTCACTGGGCATAATTTTATCTCCTCTCAATCATGACAGCCACGCGCCGGCCCTGCGCGGCCGCACGAGGCTCGAGGAGACCGCAGGGCTGGCGTGGGCCCGAGCCCCCTGCCTCCTGGCGCGGGGTCCGGGCAGGCCCGGGACTCGAACCCTGCGCTGCTTCTCTCCCAGTACATACCTGCTCGCTATTTTCTTGACTTTGGGACATTTTTTGGGGGGATGTTTGTGCTCCCCGGGTTTGTCCCGGGTGAGACACACACTCCTGCCCCCGGGGGGCCGGGGGGTCTTATCCCCCACTCCCCAAATGTATTTCTCAAGTAACAACTTCTCTAGTTAGTTCTGCCGGCCTCGATCGTAGAGGTCAAAGGTTAAGTCTACCCCGGGCATCTTAGAGTAAAACCTTATTAGGTCCAGCCAGAGTTTTTGGCGATTCTTAGGGACGCCGAGGGGGGTAGATGTAAAAATGATCCCAGAGCTTTAGGGGGTACGCGGGCAGGAGAGGCAGACGAGGGGGAGCTTCGCGGACGGCCCCAAGGCTCTGCCTGGAGGCAGCGGGTGGGTTGGGGGAAGCACCCACGTGCCAGGCCTCTCCCCCCCTTCCTCGGGGTGGGTTCTGGTCCCCTCGCTGCCACTTACTAGGTTGTTGGGTTTGGACACAGCCTCTACACCGGTGCCTCAGTTTCTCCAGCCGTAATACCTTACCACTGGGTGCTTGAAGACGAAGTGAGACATTTCAGGTATTTAAAGCGATGTTTCCCCATATGGCGTGCACTCACATACTCCGTCATAATTAAATTTTAATTGTTATAACTGTTCTCATTAAGGTGCCGTTTAATACCTCTGACTTACAAGGATCATTTCCCGCGTTGTAGAGAATGAAACAGGTGCGCAGGCAGGCCTGGGGGCTCGGGGCGGACTCGGGCAGGAGTCAGACTGGAGTTTAGTTCCTTATTTCTCACAGAATCAGTGAATCTGGGTTTTTGAGGAACACGCCCCTCCCCAAGATGTCTTTAAATCGAATCACCGTGAGTTAGACCCCTACAAAGCTGTTCCTGATTAGGTTTCAGTCCTACAGTGTTCCAGCACCCCCCCTCCTGTGTACATCCCCCAGCACCCCTGTCCCCAGCACCCTCCCAGCACCCGCCCCACCCCACCCCTGCCTGCCTCTGTGGCAGGAACGTCATATGTCTCTCTCTCTCTCTTTCTCTCTCTCTCCCTGTCCCTGTCCCTCTCTCCCTCTCTCTCCCTCTCCCTCTCCCTCTCCCTCTCCCTCTCCCTCTCTCTCTCTCTCTCTCCCTCTCTCTCTCTCTCTCCCTCTCCCTCTCCCTCTCCCTCTCCCTCTCTCTCTCTCTCTCTCTCTCCCTCTCTCTCTCTCTCTCTCTCTCCTCTCTCTCTCTCTCTCTCTCTCTCCCCTTTTGGGCTTTGTGGGAACCCTTTTCAAGACCAGTAAACACGCGGTTGGGCGTCCGGAGAGCGTGCCGTGCCGTGAGGGCGTCACGCTGCCCTACAGAGTGTGCCGGTTAAACACACATAGCTGTTTCTTTTTAATGACAGTCTAGGTAGGTCTCATCATCACCATGGTATTAGAGTTTGTGGCGTCACATAACTATCGTCGTGCCCACAGACCACCCCCCTGCCCACTCGCGGTGCCCGGCACCTCTCCACACCCCTCTTGTCACCCCGGGTCCCAGCTTTGACACTGCCCCAGGACGTGATCAATTTGAGTTTTAGTTCTAGAAGCACTAAATGCACGTCTCCCCCAAGGGAAAGTCACCTCGGGACTTGGGGCTCCTGCGGGAGTCCCCGGGGCCGAGGCAGCGGGGAGGGGAGCGGTGAAGCCCACTCCATCACTTCCGGGGCAGTGGCCTGTCCCGC